>NC_067247.2:365557210-365860240 GCF_019359855.2 Lolium perenne | reverse complement strand
TGTGGGGCCCCCGTGACGCCTCCTGACCTGCCCTTCCGCCTACTTAAGTGAAGGAGATATGCCCTAGAGGCAATAATAAAGTGGTTATTATTATATATCTTTATGTTTATGATAAATGTTTATATACCATGCTATAATTGTATTAACCGAAACATTAGTACATGTGTGATATGTAAACAACAAAGATTCCCTAGTATGCCTCTTAACTAGCTTGTTGATTAATGGATGATTAGTTTCATAATCATGAACATTGGATGTTATTAATAACAAGGTTATATCATTGTATGAATGATGTAATGGACACACCCAATTAAGCGTAGCATAAGATCACGTCATTAAGTTATTTGCTATAAGCTTTCGATACATAGTTACCTAGTCCTTATGACCATGAGATCATGTAAATCACTTATACCGGAAAGGTACTTTGATTACACCAAACGCCACTGCGTAAATGGGTGGTTATAAAGGTGGGATTAAGTATCCGGAAAGTATGAGTTGAGGCATATGGATCAACAGTGGGATTTGTCCATCCCGATGACGGATAGATATACTCTGGGCCCTCTCGGTGGAATGTCGTCTAATGTCTTGCAAGCATATGAATGAGTTCATAAGAGACCACATACCACGGTACGAGTAAAGAGTACTTGTCAAGAGACGAGGTTGAACAAGGTATAGAGTGATACCGATGATCAAACCTCGGACAAGTAAAATATCGCATGACAAAGGAAATTGGTATCGTATGTGAATGGTTCATTCGATCACTAAAGTCATCGTTGAATATGTGGGAGCCATTATGGATCTCCAGATCCCGCTATTGGTTATTGGTCAGAGTGAGTAATCAACCATGTCCACATAGTTTGCGAACCGTAGGGTGACACACTTAAAGTTGGATATTGAAATGGTAGAACTTGAATATGGAATGGAGTTCGAATATTTGTTCGGAGTCCCGGATGAGATCCCGGACATCACGAGGAGTTCCGGAATGGTCCAGAGAATAAGATTCATATATAGGAAGTCATTTTATGAGATTTAAAATGACCCGGAAGGTTCTATGGAAGGTTCTAGAAGGTTCTAGAAAAGTCCGGAAGAAACCACTAAGGAAGGCAGAGTCCCGGAGGGACTCCACCTCCATGGCCGGCCAACCCTAGAGGGGGAGGAGTCCCAAGTGGACTCCCCCTATGGGGGCCGGCCACCCCCCCACATGGAAGGGGAATCCCACCCCAAGTGGGATTCCCACCTTGGGTAGGTTTCCCTATCACATGGAAGGTTTTGGGTTCGGGTCTTATTCGGAGACTTGTAGTCCAACACTTGGGGCTTCCACCTATATAATGAGGGACAAGGGGAGGGGGCCGGCCACCCCAACAACACCAAGGTGGCCGCACCACCTAGATGGCCGGCGCCCCCCTCTCCCAAACCCTAGCGGCCTCTCTCCTCCACCACATCCCGCACGCTTAGCGAAGCTCCACCGGATTTCTCCACCACCACCGACACCACGCCGTCGTGCTGTCGGATTCAAGAGGAGATACTGCTTCCGCTGCCCGCTAGAACGGGAGGTGGACGTCGTCTTCATCAACAACCGAACGTGTGACCGAGTACGGAGGTGCTGCCCGTTCGTGGCGTCGTGATCAAGATCTTCTACGCGCTTTTGCAAGCGGCAAGTGAACGTCTATCGCAGCAACAAGAGCCTCATCTTGTAGGCTTTGGAATCTCTTCAAGGGTGAGACTTGATACGTCTCCGACGTATCGATAATTTCTTATGTTCCATGCCACATTATTGATGTTATCTACATGTTTTATGCACACTTTATGTCATATTCGTGCATTTTCTGGAACTAACCTATTAACAAGATGCCGAAGTGCCGATTCTTTGTTTTCTGCTGTTTTTGGTTTCAGAAATCCTAGTAACGAAATATTATCGGAATTGGACGAAATCAACGCCCAGGGTCCTATTTTGCCACGAAGCTTCCAGAAGACCGAAGAGGAGACGAAGTGGGGCCACGAGGTGCCCAAACCATAGGGCGGCGCGGCCCCCCCCTTGGCCGCGCGGCCCTGTGGTGTGGGGCCCTCGTGCCGCCTCCTGACCTGCCCTTCCGCCTACTTAAAGCCTCCGTTGCGAAACCCCCAGTACCAAGAGCCACGATACGGAAAACCTTCCAGAGATGCCGCCGCCGCCGATCCCATCTCGGGGGATCCAGGAGATCGCCTCCGGCACCCTGCCGGAGAGGGGAATCATCTCCCGGAGGAATCTACGCCGCCATGGTCGCCTCCGGAGTGATGAGTGAGTAGTCTACCCCTAGACTATGGGTCCATAGCAGTAGCTAGATGGTTGTTTTCTCCCCATTGTGCTTCATTGTCGGATCTTGTGAGCTGCCTAACATGATCAAGATCATCTATCTGTAATTCTATATGTTGCGTTTGTTGGGATCCGATGAATAGAGAATACTTGTTATGTTTATTATCAAAGTTATGTCTATGTGTTGTTTATGATCTTGCATGCTCTCCGTTACTAGTAGATGCTCTGGCCAAGTAGATGCTTGTAACCCCAAGAGGGAGTATTTATGCTCGATAGTGGGTTCATGCCTCCATTGATATCTGGGACAGTGACAGAAAGTTCTAAGGTTGTGGATGTGCTGTTGCCACTAGGGATAAAACATTAGTGCTATGTTCAAGGATGTAGTTACTGATTACATTACGCGCAATACTTAATGCAATTGTCTGTTGTTAGCAACTTAATACTGGAGGGGGTTCGGATGATAACCTGAAGGTGGACTTTTTAGGCATAGATGCATGCTGGATGGCGGTCTATGTACTTTGTCGTAATGCCCAATTAAATCTCACTATACTCATCATAATATGTATGTGCATGGTCATGCCCTCTTTATTTGTCAATTGCCCAACTGTAATTTGTTCACCCAACATGTTGTTTATCTTATGGGAGAGACACCTCTAGTGAACTGTGGACCCCGATCCAATTCTCTATACTGAAATACAATCTACTGCAATACTTGTTCTACTGTTTTCTGCAAACAATCATCTTCCACACAATACGGTTAATCCTTTGTTACAGCAAGCCGGTGAGATTGACAACCTCACTGTTTCGTTGGGGCAAAGTACTTTGGTTGTGTTGTGCAGGTTCCACGTTGGCGCCGGAATCCCTGGTGTTGCGCCGCACTACATCCCGCCGCCATCAACCTTCAACGTGCTTCTTGACTCCTACTGGTTCGATTAAACCTTGGTTTCTTACTGAGGGAAACTTGCCGTTGTGCGCATCACACCTTCCTCTTGGGGTTCCCAACGGACGTGTCAACCACACGCATCAAGACTCGATAATCCCCTCGTTACTACCGTCTTCTAGATTGCATCTTGGCTTGGATTGCGTGTTCGCGGTAGGAAATTTTTTGTTTTCTATGCAACGTTATCCTACAGTGGTATCAGAGCCGTGTCTATGCATAGATGGTTGCACGAGTAGAACACAATGGTTTTGTGGGCGTTGATGCTCTTGTTATCTTTAGTTTGAGTACTTTGCATCTTTGTGGCATAGTGGGATGAAGTGGCTCGGACTAACTTTACATGACCGCGTTCATGAGACTTGTTCCTCGTTCGACATGCAACTTGTATTGCATAAGAGGCTTTGCGGGTGTCTGTCTCTCCTACTATAGTGAAGATTCAATTTACTCTTCTATTGACAACATTAGTATCAACGTTGTGGTTCATGTTCGTAGGTAGATTAGATCTCTCTCGAAAACCCTAAACCACGTAAAATATGCAAACCAAATTAGATACGTCTAACTTGTTTTTGCAGGGTTTGGTGATGTGATATGGCCATAATGTGATGATGAATATGTATGAGATGATCATTATTGTATTGTGGCAACCGGCAGGAGCCTTATGGTTGTCTTTAAATTTCATGTTGTGTAGTATTTCAAAGTAGTTGTAATAGTTGCTACATGGAGGACAATCATGAAGACGGCGCCATTGACCTTGACGCTACGCCGACGATGATGGAGATCATGCCCGAAGATGATGGAGATCATGTCCGTGCTTTGGAGATGAAGATCAAAGGCGCAAAGACAAAAGGGCCATATCATATCACATATGAACTGCATGTGATGTTAATCCTTTTATGCATCTTATTTTGCTTAGATCACGATGGTAGCATTATAAGATGATCCCTCACTAAAATCTCAAGATAATAAAGTGTTCATCCTTAGTAGCACCGTTGCCAAGACTTGTCGTTTCGAAGCATCTCGTGATGATCGGGTGTGATAGAATCAACAAGTGCATACAACGGGTGCAAGACAGTTTTGCACATGCGGATACTAAGGTGGCCTTGACGAGCTTAGCATGTACAGACATGGTCTCGGAACACGTGATACCGAAAGGTAGAGCATGAATCATATGGTTGATATGATGAACACTTTGAGTGTTCGCCATTGAAATCACACCTTGTCTCGTGATGATCGGACTTAGGTGCGGTGGATTTGGTTCGTGTGATCACTAAGACAATGCGAGGGATATTGTTTTGAGTGGGAGTTCACCTAGATTTTTAATTATGTTGAATTAAAATTTGAACTCAATTTGTCATAAACTTAGTCTAAACTTTTGCAAATATATGTTGTAGAGATGGCGTCCCCAATCAATTTTAACCAGTTCCTAGAGAAAGAAAAACTTAAGAGCAACGGTAGCAACTTCACCGACTGGTTCCGTCATGTGAGGATCTTCCTCTCTGGCGGAAATCTGCAATATGTGCTCGATGCACCGCTAGGTGACCCTCCTGCAGAAACTGAAACCGATGAAGTAAAAGCTGTTTACGAGACTCGGAAAACTCGGTACTCTCAAGTTCAGTGTGCCATCCTGTGCAGTCTGGAATCCGATCTTCAAAAACGTTTTGAGCACCACGATCCTCATGAGTTGATGAAAGAGCTGAAAGCTATTTTTGAGACTCATGTGGCCGTGGAATGCTATGAAGCATCGAAACATTTCTTCAGCTGTATGATGGAAGAAGGCAGCTCCGTTAGTGAGCACATGCTCGCCATGACCGGGCATGCGAAGAAACTCAGTGACTTGGGAATAGTGATTCCTAACAAACTGGGGATTAATCGTGTCCTTCAATCACTGCCACCAAGTTACAAGAACTTTGTGATGAACTACAATATGCAGAACATGAACAAGGAGTTACCTGAACTCTTTGGCATGCTAAAAGCTGCTGAGATTGAGATCAAGAAAGAGCACCAAGTGTTGATGGTCAACAAGACCACCAGTTTCAAGAAACAGGGCAAGTCTAAGGGAAAATTCAAGAAGGGTGGCAAGAAAGCTGCCACGCCTCCTGTGAAACCTAAGAACGGCCCTAAGCCTGATGTTGAGTGCTATTACTGCAAGGAGAAGGGACACTGGAAGTGTAATTGCTCCAAGTATCTGGCTGATCTGAAGAGCGGCCTTGTCAAGAAAAGGAAAGAAGGTATATCTGATATACATGTTATAGATGTTTATCTCACTGGTTCTCGTTCTAGTACCTGGGTATTTGATACTGGTTCGGTTGCTCATATATGTAACTCGAAACAGGAACTAAAGAATAAATGAAGACTACTGAAAGATGAAGCGACGATGCGCGTTGGAAACGGATCCAAAGTCGATGTGATCGCTGTCGGCACACTTCCTCTACATCTACCTTCGGGATTAGTTTTAAGCCTAAATAATTGTTATTTTGTACCCGCGTTGAGCATGAACATTATATCTGGATCTTGTTTAATGCAAGACGGTTATTCATTCAAGTCTGAGAATAATGGTTGTTCTATTTTTATGAATAATATCTTTTATGGTCGAGCACCTGAAAAGAATGGCTTATTTCTGTTAGATCTCGATAGTAGTGATACGCATATACATAACATTGATGCCAAGCGAATTAAATTGAATGATAATTCTACTTATATGTGGCACTGTCGTCTTGGTCATATTGGAGTGAAACGCATGAAGAAACTCCATACCGATGGATTACTTGAATCAATTGACTTTGAGTCACCTGATAGATGCGAAGCATGTCTAATGGGAAAAATGACTAAGACTCCATTTTCTGGTATGATGGAGCGAGCTACTGACTTATTGGAAATCATACATACCGATGTGTGCGGACCAATGAGTGTAGCATCGCGCGGTGGTTATCGTTATGTTCTAACCTTCACAGATGATCTGAGTAGATATGGGTATATCTATTTCATGAAACATAAATCCGAAACTTTCGAGAAGTTTAAGGAATTTCAAAGTGAAGTAGAAAATCAACGTAACAAGAAGATTAAATTTCTACGATCTGATCGTGGAGGTGAATATCTGAGTTATGAGTTTGGCATGCATTTAAAGAAATGCGGAATACTTTCACAATTGACACCGCCGGGAACACCACAACGAAACGGTGTGTCCGAACGTCGTAATCGAACTCTCTTAGATATGGTTCGTTCTATGATGTCTCTTACTGATTTGCCATTATCATTTTGGAGTTATGCATTAGAGACAGCCGCATTCACTTTAAATAGAGCACCATCAAAATCCGTAGAAACGACACCGTATGAATTATGGTTTAATAATAAACCTAAGCTGTCGTTCCTTAAAGTTTGGGGTTGCGAAGCCTATGTAAAGAAGTTACAACCGGACAAGCTAGAACCCAAAGCGGAGAAATGCGTCTTCATAGGATACCCTAAGGAAACTATAGGGTACACTTTCTATCACAGATCCGAAGGCAAAATCTTTGTTGCTAAGAACGGAACCTTTCTTGAGAAAGAATTTCTCACTAAAGAAGTGACTGGAAGAAAAGTAGAACTCGATGAGATTGATGAATCTATACTCGTTGATCAGAGTAGCACAGTACCGGAAGTTGTACCTGTACCGCCTACACCGGCAACAGAGGAAGCTAATGATAATGATCATGAAACTTCGAACGAGGAAACTACTGAACCTCGCAGATCGATAAGGGAACGTGCCACTCCTGATTGGTATGATCCTTGTCTAAATGTCATGATTGTGGATAACAATAATGAGGACCCTGCGACGTATGAAGAAGCGATGATGAGCCCAGATTCCAACAAATGGCAAGAAGCCATGAAATCCGAAATGGGATCCATGTATGATAACAAAGTTTGGACTTTGGTAGACTTACCTGATAGCCGAAAGGCTGTCGAAAATAAATGGATCTTCAAGAGAAAAATAGATGCTGATGGTAATATTACTGTCTATAAAGCTCGACTTGTCGCAAAGGGTTTCCGACAAATTCAAGGAGTTGACTATGATGAGACTTTCTCACCTGTAGCGAAGCTAAAATCTGTGAGGATTTTGTTAGCAATAGCTGCATTTTTCGATTATGAGATTTGGCAGATGGATGTCAAAACGGCGTTCCTTAATGGAGACATTGAGGAAGAGTTGTATATGGTACAACCCAAAGGTTTTGTCGATCCTAAAAATGCTGACAAAGTATGCAAACTTCAGTGTTCAATCTATGGACTGAAGCAAGCATCAAGAAGTTGGAACCAACCCTTTGATAAGGTGATCAAAGACTTCGGGTTTATACAGTGTCATGGAGAGGCCTGTATTTACAAGAAAGTTAGTGGGAGCTCTGTAGCATTCCTGATATTATATGTAGATGACATATTATTGATTGGGAATGATATAGAACTATTAAGCAGTGTAAAAGGTTATTTGAATAATAGTTTTTCAATGAAAGACCTTGGTGAAGCATCGTATATATTAGGCATCAAGATTTATAGAGATAGATCAAGACGCCTAATAGGGCTATCACAGAGTACATATCTGGACAAGATTCTAAAGAAATTTAGAATGGACGAAAGTAAGAAGGGGTTCTTACCTATGTTACCAGGTAAGGTCTTGAGTAAGACTCAAGGTCCGGCTACGGCACAAGAAAGAGAAAGGATGAATCAGATTCCCTATGCCTCGGCAGTAGGCTCTATCATGTATGCCATGCTATGTACTAGACCGAATATAGCACATGCTGTTAGTTTGACTAGCAGATATCAAAGTGATCCAGGAATGGAACACTGGACAGCGGTCAAGAATATCCTGAAGTACTTGAAAAGAACTAAGGATATGTTTCTTTGTTATGGAGGTGACCAAGAGCTCGTTGTAAATGGTTACACCGATGCAAGTTGGAACACTGATCCTGATGACTCTAAGTCACAGTCTGGGTACGTGTTTATATTGAATGGTGCTGCAGTAAGCTGGGCAAGCTCGAAGCAGTGCACGGTGGCGAAGTCTTCAACAGAATCAGAGTACATAGCGGCTTCAGAGGCTTCATCAGAAGCGGTATGGATGAAGAGGTTCATTGTAGAGCTCGGTGTGGTTCCTAGTGCATTGGACCCATTAATCATCTACTGTGATAACATGGGTGCCATCGCCAATGCACAAGAACCAAGGTCACACAAGAGGCTGAAGCATATCAAGCTGCGTTACCACTCGATTCGCGAGTACATAGAAGATGGAGAAGTAAAGATTTGCAAAGTACACACTGATCTGAATGTAGCAGATCCGTTGACTAAAGCTCTCCCTAGGGCAAAGCATGACCAACACCAGAATGCCATGGGTGTTAGGTATATTACAATGTAATCTAGATTATTGACTCTAGTGCAAGTGGGAGACTGAAGGAGATATGCCCTAGAGGCAATAATAAAGTGGTTATTATTATATATCTTTATGTTTATGATAAATGTTTATATACCATGCTATAATTGTATTAACCGAAACATTAGTACATGTGTGATATGTAAACAACAAAGATTCCCTAGTATGCCTCTTAACTAGCTTGTTGATTAATGGATGATTAGTTTCATAATCATGAACATTGGATGTTATTAATAACAAGGTTATATCATTGTATGAATGATGTAATGGACACACCCAATTAAGCGTAGCATAAGATCACGTCATTAAGTTATTTGCTATAAGCTTTCGATACATAGTTACCTAGTCCTTATGACCATGAGATCATGTAAATCACTTATACCGGAAAGGTGCTTTGATTACACCAAACGCCACTGCGTAAGTGGGTGGTTATAAAGGTGGGATTAAGTATCCGGAAAGTATGAGTTGAGGCATATGGATCAACAGTGGGATTTGTACATCCCGATGACGGATAGATATACTCTGGGCCCTCTCGGTGGAATGTCGTCTAATGTCTTGCAAGCATATGAATGAGTTCATAAGAGACCACATACCACGGTACGAGTAAAGAGTACTTGTCAAGAGACGAGGTTGAACAAGGTATAGAGTGATACCGATGATCAAACCTCGGACAAGTAAAATATCGCGTGACAAAGGGAATTGGTATCGTATGTGAATGGTTCATTCGATCACTAAAGTCATCGTTGAATATGTGGGAGCCATTATGGATCTCCAGATCCCGCTATTGGTTATTGGTCAGAGTGAGTACTCAACCATGTCCGCATAGTTCGCGAACCGTAGGGTGACACACTTAAAGTTGGATGTTGAAATGGTAGAACTTGAATATGGAATGGAGTTCGAATATTTGTTCGGAGTCCCGGATGAGATCCCGGACATCACGAGGAGTTCCGGAATGGTCCAGAGAATAAGATTCATATATAGGAAGTCATTTTATGAGATTTAAAATGACCCGGAAGGTTCTATGGAAGGTTCTAGAAGGTTCTAGAAAAGTCCGGAAGAAACCACTAAGGAAGGCAGAGTCCCGGAGGGACTCCACCTCCATGGCCGGCCAACCCTAGAGGGGGAGGAGTCCCAAGTGGACTCCCCCTATGGGGGCCGGCCACCCCCCCACATGGAAGGGGAATCCCACCCCAAGTGGGATTCCCACCTTGGGTAGGTTTCCCTATCACATGGAAGGTTTTGGGTTCGGGTCTTATTCGGAGACTTGTAGTCCAACACTTGGGGCTTCCACCTATATAATGAGGGACAAGGGGAGGGGGCCGGCCACCCCAACAACACCAAGGTGGCCGCACCACCTAGATGGCCGGCGCCCCCCTCTCCCAAACCCTAGCGGCCTCTCTCCTCCACCACATCCCGCACGCTTAGCGAAGCTCCGCCGGATTTCTCCACCACCACCGACACCACGCCGTCGTGCTGTCGGATTCAAGAGGAGATACTACTTCTGCTGCCCGCTGGAATGGGAGGTGGACGTCGTCTTCATCAACAACCGAACCTGTGACCGAGTACGGAGGTGCTGCCCGTTCGTGGCGTCGTGATCAAGATCTTCTACGCGCTTTTGCAAGCGGCAAGTGAACGTCTACCGCAGCAACAAGAGCCTCATCTTGTAGGCTTTGGAATCTCTTCAAGGGTGAGACTCGATAATCCCCTCGTTACTACCGTCTTCTAGATTGCATCTTGGCTTGGATTGCGTGTTCGCGGTAGGAAAATTTTTGTTTTCTATGCAACGTTATCCTACATTAAGGTCTTCGTCGCGAAACCCCCAGTACCGAGAGCCACGATACGGAAAACCTTCCAGAGACGCCGCCGCCGCCAATCCCATCTCGGGGGATTCAGGAGATCGCCTCCGGCACCCTGCCGGAGAGGGGAATCATCTCCCGGAGGACTCTTCACCGCCATGGTCGCCTCTGGAGTGATGAGTGAGTAGTTCACCCCTGGACTATGGGTCCATAGCAGTAGCTAGATGGTCGTCTTCTCCTAATTGTGCTTCATTGTCGGGTCTTGTGAGCTGCCTAACATGATCAAGATCATCTATCTGTAATGCTACATGTTGTGTTTGTTGGGATCCGATGGATAGAGAATACTATGTTATGTTGATTATCAATCTATTATCTATGTGTTGTTTATGATCTTGCATGCTCTCCGTTATTAGTAGAGGCTCTGGCCAAGTTTTTGCTAGTAACTCCAAGAGGGAGTATTTATGCTCGATAGTGGGTTCATGCCTCCATTAAATCTGGGACAGTGACAGAAAGTTCTAAGGTTGTGGATGTGCTGTTGCCACTAGGGATAAAACATCGATGCTATGTCTAAGGATGTAGTTGTTGATTACATTACGCACCATACTTAATGCAATTGTCTGTTGTTTGCAACTTAATACTGGAAGGGGTTCGGATGATAACCTGAAGGTGGACTGTTTAGGCATAGATGCATGCTGGATAGCGGTCTATGTACTTTGTCGTAATGCCCAATTAAATCTCACTATACTCATCATATCATGTATGTGCATGGTCATGCCCTCTTTATTTGTCAATTGCCCAACTGTAATTTGTTCACCCAACATGCTTATTCTTATCGGAGAGACGCCTCTAGTGAACTGTGGACCCCAGTCCATTCTTTTACATTGAATACAATCTACTGCAATACTTGTTCTACTGTTTTCTGCAAACAATCATCATCCACACTATACATCTAATCCTTTGTTACAGCAAGCCGGTGAGATTGACAACCTCACTGTCGCGTTGAGGCAAAGTAATTTGGTTGTGTTGTGCAGGTTCCACGTTGGCGCCGGAATCCCTGGTGTTGCGCCGCACTACACTTCGCCGCCATCAACCTTCGACGTGCTTCTTGACTCCTACTGGTTCGATAAACCTTGGTTTCTAACTGAGGGAAACTTACTGATGTACGCATCACACCTTCCACTTGGGGTTCCCAACGGTCGCGTGCTGTACGCGTGTCACTTGCCACCATTGAAAAATTGTTATTTGGATGTTAATCTTGCTGATAACTCTACAAAGAAACCTTTGAGGAGGGTTGATAATGTTCGTATTACGGTTAACAATAACCTTGTCCCCGTTGATTTTGTTGTGTTGGATATTGAATGCAATGCATCTTGTCCCATTATATTGGGAAGACCTTTTCTTCGAACTGTTGGTGCTATTATTGATATGAAGGAAGGTAATATTAAATATCAATTTCCTCTCAAGAAAGGTATGGAACACTTCCCTAGAAAGATAATGAAGTTACCTTTTGATTCTATCATTAGAACAAATTATGATGTTGATGCTTCATCTCTTGATGTTACTTGATTCACACTTTCTGCGCCTAGCTGAAAGGCGTTAAAGAAAAGCGCTTATGGTAGACAACCCATGATTTTACTATAGCACTTTTGTTTTATATTTGAGTCTTGGAAGTTGTTACTACTGTAGCAACCTCTCCTTATCTTAATTTTGTTGCATTGTTGTGCCAAGTAAAGTCTTTGATAGTAAGGTTCATACTAGATTTGGATTACTGCGCAGAAACAGATTTCTTGCTGTCACGAATTTGAGCATTAGTCTCTGTAGGTAACTCAGAAAAATCTGCCAATTTACGTGAGTAATCCTCAGATATGTACGAAACTTTCATTCAATTTGAGCATTTTCATTTGAGCAAGTCTGGTGCACCTAAAAAATTCGTCTTTACGGACTGTTCTGTTTTGACAGATTCTGCCTTTTATTTCGCATTGCCTCTTTTGCTATGTTTGATGGATTTCTTTATTCCATTAACTTTCAGTAGCTTTGTGCAATGTCCAGAAGTGTTAAGAATGATTATGTCACCTCTGAACATGTGAATTTCGATTATGCACTAACCCTCTAATGAGTTGTTTTGAGTTTGGTGTGGAAGAAGTTTTCAAGGATCAAGAGAGGAGGATGATACAATATGATCAAGGAGAGTGAAAGCTCTAAGCTTGGGGATGCCCCGGTGGTTCATCCCTGCATATTTCAAGAAGACTCAAGCATCTAAGCTTGGGGATGCCCAAGGCATCCCCTTCTTCATCGACAACATTATTATCAGGTTCCTCTAGTGAAACTATATTTTTATTCCATCACATCTTATGTGCTTTACTTGGAGCGTCTGTATGTTTTTGTTTTTGTTTTGTTTGAATAAAGTTGGATCCTAGCATTCATTGTGTGGGAGAGAGACATGCTCCGCTGTTGCATATGGACAAATATGTCCTTAGGTTTTACTCATAATGTTCATGGCGAAGGTTGAATCTGCTTCGTTAATTGTTATATGGTTGGAAACGGGAAATGCTACATGTGGTAATTGGTAGAATGTCTTGAATAATTTGATACTTGGCAATTGTTGTGCTCATAAGGATCATGTTTAAGCTCTTGCATCATATACTTTGCACCTATTAGTGAAGAAATACATAGAGCTTGCTAAAATTTGGTTTGCATGATTGGTCTCTCTAAGGTCTAGATATTTTCTAGTAAGGGTTTGAACAACAAGGAAGACAGTGTAGAGTCTTATAATGCTTGCAATATGTTTTTTATGTGAGTTTTGTTGTACCGGTTCATACTTGTGTTTGTTTCAAATAACCTTGCTAGCCTAAACCTTGTATTGAGAGGGATTACTTCTCATGCATCCAAATCCTTGAGCCAAAAACTATGCCACTTGTGTCCATCATACCTACCTACTACATGGTATTTCTCTGCCATTCCATAGTAAATTGCTTGAGTGCTATGTTTAAACATTTCAAAAGTTATTACCTCTTATTTGTGTCAATGTTTTATAGCTCATGAGGAAGTATGTGGTGTTTATCTTTTAATCTTGTTGGGCAACTTTCACCAATGGACTAGTGGCTTCATCCGCTTATCCAATAATTTTGCAAAAAGAGCTGGCAATGGGGTTCCCAGCCCCGAATTAATTAACTTTCATAATTTTACAAATAGACACTCCTCCATGGTATGTGATTGTTGGACGGCACCCGAGGATTCGGTTAGCCATGGCTTGAGAAAGCAAAGGTGGGGAGGAGTGTCATCTAAACAAAACTAAAATAAAAAGGCACTCCTTCATGGTATGAGATTGTTGGCAGACACCCGAGGATTCGGTTAGCCATGGTTTGTGAAAGCAAAGGTTGGAAGGAGTGCCACCCAAAAATAAAAATCTTTCATGGGAGCCGCTCTTTGAAGGTCTGTCTGGCAAGGGGGTTAGAGTGCCCACTACCATTCGTTGACAACAACAAACACCTCTCAAAACTTTACTTTTATGCTCTCTTTGTGTTTTCAAAATAAAAGCTCTAGCACAAATATAGCAATCAATTCTTCCCTCTTCGAAGGGCCCTTCTTCTACCTTTATGTTGAGTCAGTTTACCCATTTCTTTCTATCTTAGAGGCAAACAGTTGTGTTAACTGTGCATTCATTCCTACATACTTGCTTATTGCACTTATTATATTACTTTATGTTGACAATATCATGAGATATACATGTTACAAGTTTAAAGCAACCACTGAAACTTAATCTTCCTTTGTGTTGCTTCAATGCCTTTACTCTGAATTTATTGCTTTATGAGTTAACTCTTATGCAAGACTTGTTGATGCTTGTCTTGAAAGTACTATTCATGAAAAGTCTTTTCTATATGATTCAATTGTTTACTCATTGTCTTTACCATTGCTTCGGATCGTTGCATTCATTACATGTGCTTACAATAGTATTGATCAAGATTATGATAGCATGTCACTTCAGAAATTATCTTTGTTATCGTTTACCTACTCGCGACGAGTAGGAACTAAGCTTGGGGATGCTGATACGTCTCCAACGTATCGATAATTTCTTATGTTCCATGCTTGTTTTATGATGATACACACATGTTTTATACATACTTTATGTCATATTTATGCATTTTCCGGCACTAACCTATTAACGAGATGCCGAAGAGCCAGTTGTTGTTTTCTGCTGTTTTTGGTTTCAGAAATCCTAGTAAGGAAATATTCTCGGAATTGGACGAAATCAACGCCCAGGATCTTATTTTTCCACGAAGCTTCCAGAAGTCCGAAAGGGAAACAAAGTGGGGCGACGAGGTGACGCCACGCTAGGGTGGCGCGGCCCAGGTCCTGGCCGCGCGGCCCTACTTTGTGGGTCCCTCGCGTCACCCCTAAACCTACCTCTTCACCTATAAGAAGCCTTCGTCGATAATAGTTCCAGTACCGAGAGCCACGATACGGAAAACCTTCCAGAGACGTCGCCGCCGCCAATCCCATCTCGGGGGATTCAGGAGATCGCCTCCGGCACCCTGCCGGAGAGGGGAATCATCTCCGGGAGGACTCTTCACCGCCATGGTCGCCTCCGGAGTGATGTGTGAGTAGTTCACCCCTGGACTATGGGTCCATAGCAGTAGCTAGATGGTCGTCTTCTCCTAATTGTGCTATCATTGTTCGATCTTGTGAGCTGCCTAACATGATCAAGATCATCTATTTGTAATGCTACATGTTGCGTTTGTTGGGATCTGATGAATATTGAATGCTATGTTATGTTGATTATCAATCTATCATCTATGTGTTGTTTATGATCTTGCATGCTCTCCGTTATTAGTAGAGGCTCTGGCCAAGTCGTTACTTGTAACTCCAAGAGGGAGTATTTATGCTCGATAGTGGGTTCATGCCTCCATTAAATCTGGGACAGTGACAGAAAGTTCTAAGGTTGTGGATGTGCTGTTGCCACTAGGGATAAAACATCAATGCTATGTCTAAGGATGTATTTGTTGATTACATTACGCACCATACTTAATGCAATTGTCTGTTGTTTGCAACTTAATACTGGAAGGGGTTCGGATGATAACCTGAAGGTGGACTTTTTAGGCATAGATGCATGCTGGATAGCGGTCTATGTACTTTGTCGTAATGCCCAATTGAATCTCACACTAATCATCATAACATGTATGTGCATTGTCATGCTATCTTTATTTGTCAATTGCCCAACTGTAATTTGTTCACCCAACATGCTATTTATCTTATGGGAGAGACACCACTAGTGAACTGTGGACCCCGGCCCATTCTTTACATCGAATACAATCAACTGCAATACTCGTTCTACTGTTTTCTGCAAACATCATCATCCACACTATACATCTAATCCTTTGTTACAGCAAGCCGGTGATATTGACAACCTCACTGTCACGTTGGGGCAAAGTAATTTGGTTGTGTTGTGCAGGTTCCACGTTGGTGCCAGAATCTCTGGTGTTGCGCCGCACTATGATGTCTACGCACACTCCTTTTCCTGTAGACAGTGTTGGGCCTCCAAGAGCATAGGTTTGTAGAATAGCAGCAAGTTTTCCCTTAAGTGGATCACCCAAGGTTTATCGAACTCAGGGAGGAAGAGGTCAAAGATATCCCTCTCATGCAACCCTGCAACCACAAAGCAAGAAGTCTCTTGTGTCCCCAACACACCTAATACACTTGTCAGATGTATAGGTGCACTAGTTCGGCGAAGAGATAGTGAAATACAGGTGGTATGAATATATATGAGCAGTAGTAACGGCACCAGAAAATAGCTTGATGCTACAACTGGCGTGTGGTTGACGGTGGTAATATTGCAGCAAGACAGATGCAAGAGAACAAGAAACAAGCAAAGGATAGCAGTATTTGGGAACAAGGCCTAGGGATTATACTTTCACTAGTGGACACTCTCAACATTGATCACATAACAGAATAAATAGATAAATGCTCTACTCTACACTCTCTTGTTGGATGATGAACACCACTAATTGCGTAGGATTACACGAACCCTCAATGCCGGAGTTAACAAGCTCCACAATATTCGATATTCATGTTTAAATAACCTTAGAGTGCATGATAGATCAACATAACTACACCAAGTACTAACATAGCATGCACACTGTCACCATCACACTATGAAGGAGGCATAGATCACATCAATACTATCATAGCAATAATTAACTTCATAATCTACAAGAGATTACAATCATAACCTACGCCAAGTACTACACGATGCACACACTGTCACCTTTACACCGTGCAGGAGGAATAGACTACTTTAATAACATCACTAGAGTAGCACATAGAATAGTAGTGATACAAAACTCATATGAATCTCAATCATGTAAGGCAGCTCATGAGATCATTGTATTGAAGTACATAGGAGAGAGATTAACCACATAGCTACCGGTACAGCCCCTTAGCCTCGATGGAGAACTACTCCCTCCTCATGGGAGACAGCAGCGGTGATGAAGATGGCGGTGGTGTCGATGGAGATGCCTTCCGAGGGCACTTCCCCGTCCCGACGGCGTGCCGGAACAGAGACTCCTGTCCCCCAGATCTTGGCTTCGCGATGGCGGCGGCTCTGGAAGGTTTCTCGTACCGTGGTTTTTTCGTATCGAAGATTTAGGTCAGGGACCTTTATATAGGCGAAGAGGCGGAGTCGGAAGGTCGACGAGGCGGTGACACACTAGGGGGCGCGGCCAAGGCCTGGGCCGCGCCACCCTGTCGTCTGGTGGGCCTGTGGCCCCCCTCTGGCGGCTCTCGGGTGTTCTGGAAGCTTCGTGTGATTCTAAGATGCTGGGCGTTGATTTCGTCCAATTCCGAGAATAATTTCCTTACTAGGATTTATGAAACCAAAAACAGCAGAAAACAGGAACTGGCACTTCGGCATCTCGTCAATAGGTTAGTTCCGGAAAACGCATAAAATCATCATAAAGTGTGAACAAAACATGTAGGTATTGTCATAAAACAAGCATGGAACATAAGAAATTATCGATACGTCGGAGACGTATCAGCATCCCCAAGCTTAGTTCCTACTCGTCCTCGAGTAGGTAAACGATAACAAAGATAATTTCTGGAGTGACATGCCATCATAATCTTGATCAATACTATTGTAAGCACATGTAATGAATGCAGCGCTCAAAGCAATGGTAAATGACATGAGTAAACAATTGAATCATATAGCAAAGACTTTTCATGAATAGTACTTTCAAGACAAGCATCAATAAGTCTTGCATAAGAGTTAACTCTTAAAGCAATAATTCAAAGTAAAGGCATTGAAGCAACACAAAGGAAGATTAAGTTTCAGCGGTTGCTTTCAACTTGTAACATGTATATCTCATGGATATTGTCAACATAAAGTAATATAATAAGTGCAATATGCAAGTATGTAGGAATCAATGCACAGTTCACACAAGTGTTTGCTTCTTGAGATGGAGAGAAATATGTGAACTGACTCAACATAAAAGTAGAAGAAAGGCCCTTCGCAGAGGGAAGCATTGATTGCTATATTTGTGCTAGAGCTTTGATTTTGAAAACATATAGAGAGCATAAAAGTAAAATTTTGAGAGGTGTTTGTTGTTGTCAACGAATGGTAGTGGGCACTCTAACCCCCTTGCCAGACAAACCTTCAAAGAGCGGCTCCCATGAATTATTTTTATTTTTGGGTGGTACTCCTTCCAACCTTTCTTTCACAAACCATGGCTAACCGAATCCTCGGGTGCCTGCCAACAATCTCATACCATGAAGGAGTGCCTTTTATTTTAGTTTTATTATGATGACACTCCTCCCTACCTTTGCTTTCTCAAGCCATGGCTAACCGAATCCTTCGGGTGTCGTCCAACAATCACATACCATGGAGGAGTGTCTATTTAGGTTAATTAATTTAGGACTGGGAATCCCATTGCCAGCTCTTTTTGCAAAATTATTGGATAAGCGGATGAAGCCACTAGTCCATTGGTGAAAGTTGCCCAACAAGATTGAAAGATAAACACCACATACTTCCTCATGAGCTATAAAACAATGACACAAATTAGAGGTGATAAATTTTGAATTGTTTAAAGGTAGCACTGATACGTCTGATGACCCACAAGTATAGGGGGTGTATCGTAGTATCTTCGATAAGTAAGAATGTCGATCCCAACGAGGAGCAGAAGGTGTTGACAAGCAGTTTCGATGAAGGATTCACTGTAAATGCTCACAGACAAGTATTCAGGGGGGTTTGATGTAACAGTTGAATAAAGTACGAGTATGTAAAGTGCGAGAGTAATAATTGCAGCGAGTGGCCCAATCCTTTTTAGCACAAAGGACAAGCCGGTTTGTTTACTTATAATGACCAAACGTTCTCGAGGACACACGGGATTTTAGTCTAGTGCTTTCGCTACATACGGCTAAATAATCTTCATTGTTGTGATAAGTGTTGTGTGGGTGAACCTATGCTAATGTACCGCCCTTCCTAGGACTAATACATACTTGTGATTATACCCCTTGCAAGCATCCGCAACTACAAGAAAGTAATTAAGAATTAAATCTAACCACAGCCTTAAACTCTGAGATCCTGCGATCCCTCCTGCATCGATATACCAACGGGGGTTTAGGTTTCTGTCACTCCGGCAACCCCGCAATTGGCAAACGAGTACAAGATGCATTCCCCTAGGCCCATAAATGGTGAAGTGTCATGTAGTCGACATTCACATGACACCACTAGAAGAATAACACCACAACTTAAATATCACACCATTGAATATTACTCAACCATAATTCACTACTAACATTTAGACTTCACCCATGTCCTCAAGAACTAAACGAACTACTCACGAGACATCATACGGAACATGATCAGAGGTGATATGATGATGAATAACAATCTGAACATAAACTTGGTTCAATGGTTTCACTCAATAGCATCAACAACAAGTAGAAATCGAGCACGGGAGAGTTTCCCTATCAAACAATCAAGATCAAACCCAAATTGCTACGGCAGTGGCGCAGCCCAGCGGTGATGACGGCGGAGCGGCTGGTGGAGAGGATGATGATGGTGATGGTGATGATGTCCAGCTCGATGACGGTGTCGATGGCGTCGATTTCCCCTCCCGAGGGAATTTCCCGGCGGATTCCTGCCCGCCGGAGAGCTCTTTTCTCTCTGGTGTTCTCCGCCCCGCAGAGGCGGCTGTAATCTCTTCGCGAGGTACCCTCTCGTGGCTTAGGTCTTCGGGACGAAGGGTTTGGCGAAGAAAAGGAGGCGAAAAGGGTCGTGGGCCCCTGCACCATAGGCCGGCGCGGCCAGGGCCTCGGGCCGCGCCGCCCTAGGGTGTGGGCCCACCCCGGCTCCTCCTCCTTCGGCTTCCTTCGTCATCTTGAAAAATAGGATTTTTGGTATAATTTCCTTCCGTGAGTTGATCTTCCGAAATATTGCGTTCGACGGTGCTTTTTCCAAAGCAGAATCCCGGCTCCGGTGTTCGATCCTCCAATAATGATGAAACATGCAAAATAGATGAAATAACATAAGTATTGTGTCCCAATATGAAATATATCAATGAATAACAGCAAATTATGATATAAAATAGTGATGCAAATTGACGTATCAACTCCCCCAAGCTTAGACTTCGCTTGTCCCCAAGCGAAACCGAGCTCGATAGACATGACCACATGTTTATGGAGTGAAGAGTCGATAAATAAAATACGGACAAGAAGCATCATATTCATTCACACAGGACATTATAGTAAACAACCTCTTATAACTCATATTGAAACAAGTATAAGGTAATCACAAGTAAAGGTGCATGAGAAATCATGATTGGTGATGGCAAACTTTGTTCTTGGTCAGAGAACAATTAACAGATTATATCTCATTGAGCAGCGCTCCCATGTTAAAGTTTATAAGGCACAACTTGCATACTCAATCATAATGGTTTTCTCATGATCATTGATAACTTGCAAAGCTATATTCATTCAGATAAAACTTGTACTAAACAAAGAAGAATAAAAGACATGATGTAGCAAATCACAATATAATGGTTTGATCACAACTACTCAAATGCTTGCTTGAGATGGAGGGAAATAGGTTTACCGACTCAAAGATAAAGTAAAAGACAGGCCCTTCGCAGAGGGAAGCAGGGATTAAATCATGTGCTAGAGCTTTTTCAATTTTTGCAATCATATAAAGAGAATAAAAGTAACATTTTGAGAGGTGTTTGTTGTTATCAACGACTGGTAGCGGGTACTCTAACCCCCTTGCCAGACAACCTCCTAAGAGCGGCTCCCATATTATTTTCATTTTGTGTGGCACTCCTTCCAACCTTTCTTTCACAAACCATGGCTAACCGAATCCTCGGGTGCCTCGCCAACAATCTCATACCATGAAGGAGTGCCTTTTATTTTAGCTTTATTACGATGATGACACTCCCCCAACCTTTGCTTACACAAGCCATGGCTAACCGAATCCTTCGGTGCCGTCCATCAATCACATACCATGGAGGAGTGTCTATTTAGTTTAATCAATTTGGGACTGGGAATCCCATTGCCACTCTTTTTGCAAAATTATTGGATAAGCGGGTGAAGCCACTAGTCCATTGGTGGAAGTTGCCCAACAAGATTGAAAGATAAAAACACCACATACTTCCTCATGAGCTATGAAACATTGACACAAATAAGAGATACTAAGTTTTGAATTGTTTAAAGGTAGCACATGAAGTATTTACTTGGAATGGCAGAAAATACCATGTAGTAGGTAGGTATGGTGGACACAAATGGCATAGGTTTGGGTTAAGGTTTGATGCACGAGAAGTATTCCCTCTCAAGACAGGTCTTTGGCTAGCAAGGTTAATTAGCAAGCATAAGAGTCGAGGGAAACAAACAAATATACATGTGATAGAAACAATCATGCATCTTCCTTGTAAGTACAAACAATTTTAACTTCAGAATAATAAGCTATGAGCTAACAAGAAAGACAATGAAACATCTACATGTATTTCTCTTTTCTATTTAAACCTCAAAGTGTTGTTGCTATTGACCAATGCTAAGTTTGCCAAAACCAAATAGATTTATTCAATGCTCCCAAAGTGATACCAATACTAACAACAAGGTGAATCATATAATAGAGATTGCAAACTAAAATAAGATGTGCAATATGTAAATGATAAGACTTCTCATTAATATTCCATAACGATAACTCACACCAAGGGATACATAGATAACCAACTAAAGGAGAGATACTTCCAAACGCAACCCATCTTATATGATAACTTCCCTACTCATGATATGATACTACTTGACAATAAAAGTAAAAGGTAGTGATAATGTGATACCGCGGCACTCCCCAAGCTTGGAACAAACCAAGGGGATGCCAATACCGATGATGAATTACTCCTTCGGTGATGGTGGTGATGAATTCCCGACAAGCTTCTCAATAAGCTCCTGAAGCTCGTCAATCCCGTATATGAGATTGCGAATCATCTCTCGAATTGTGCTCGACGCGGTTAAAGAGTCCGTCTGATGGCGAGTCCCAGCTCTTGGAGTTATTTCCCCACTCTTCAGCCTCGTGCTCCTTCTCTCCCGTGTGTTAGAGCGATCTATATCCCATTGGCTAGGCAATGCTGCCTTGGGAGTCCCTTCAATTTGATTATTGAAAATTAGATTGTGGAAGGGGTGATGAGTGCCTCGATGGAGATGTTTTCGGAGCTAGGTAATGATGTGGGACTGCTCCTCCAAAGGCGAATTCTTGCGCTCTTGTTTGCACAAAAAGGGTTGTCCACCACCTTGATGCTTGCGATGGTAGCACGCGGGCGTGCGCGCGAGTCTTCCTCCACCTCTTCTTCATCTTCTTCCTTGACGTCCTTGTCTTCCTCTTTCCACCCGAGATCTCGATCATCTTCATCCGGAAACTCCTTGCCCTTGTTCTTGGAGACCATGGTGCTTCTAAACCAAAAACAGATCCTGCGTAAACAGCTCGAAACAAAACACGTCGAGAAAACGATATACGGACCTCCAGGTCCGGGGATTATATAGCAAAAATTTTCACGACAAACGGAAAGCACCAGATCGAACCAGAGTCGGAAAGGGGCGACGAGGCAGCCAAACCATAGGCCGGCGCGGCCCAGTCAGGCCGCGCCGCCCTATGGTGGCACCCCTCGTGCGTCCTTTTCCACTCCGTTTCGAACTCGTAATTTCTCATATTTTCCAAAAACAGCAAGAAAATATAGTTCGGAAAGTAAATTGCGTACTTTTCATTACCAAGATCGTTACCTATTCGAAGTCGAGTTCGGCGGACTGTCAATTTGCCCTTTGATGTAGGCCTCCGGTGTTTCCACTTGAATAATATCAACATCAACATTATAAGAATCACCCGAGATATAATGCTTGAGTCTTTGTCCATTCACCACTTGCGTAGCATTGCCTTGGAGAGAGCTAATCTTGATTGCTCCCAACGATACACCTCCTCGACAACATATGGTCCTTCCCATTTCGAGAGTAATTTCCCGCAAAGAATCTGAGACGAGACCGATACAATAGGACTTTATCCCCAATATTAAATTCTCTTCCGATAATCCTCCTATCATGCCATTTTTTAACTTTCTCTTTAAAGAGTTTAGCATTTTCATATGCTTCACTTCTCCATTCATCTAGAGAACTCAATTGCAACAACCTCTTATCACCTGGCAAGTTTAGGATCTTTATTTAATTCTCTAACAGCCCAATAAGCTTTGTGCTCTAGTTCTAGAGGTAAATGACAAGCTTTCCCATAAACCATTTTATAAGGTGACATTCCCATGGGATTTTTATAAGCGCTCTATAAGCCCAAAGTGCATCCTTCAATTTACTAGCCCAATTCTTTCTAGTTTTATTAACGGTCTTTCCCAAAATAGATTTAATCTCTCTATTTGATAATTCTACTTGACCACTAGTTTGAGGATGATAAGCGAAGCAATTCTATGATTAATACCATACTTAGCAAGAGTTTTTCTAAAACCTCCATGAATAAAATGAGAACCTCCATCAGTCATAATATATCTAGGTACTCCAAATCTAGGAAAAATAATATCTAAGAGCATTCTTAAAGAGGTCTCACCATCAGCACTTTTTGTAGGTATAGCTTCCACCCATTTAGTAACATAATCAACAGCAACAAGTATATGAGTGTTACCTTCCGAAGACGGAAAAGGTCCCATGAAGTCAAATCCCCAACAATCAAACGGTTCAATAACAAGAGTATAATTCATAGGCATTTCATTGCGTCTGGAGATATTACCAACCCTTTGGCATTCATCACAAGATAAAATAAACTTTCTCGCATCCTTGAAGAGAGTTGGCCAATAAAAACCTGATTGTAAAACCTTTTGCGCGGTTCTTTCTCCATTGATGTCCTCCATAAGCACTACCATGACATTTACTCAATATTTCTTGTTGTTCATACTCGTGAACACATCTTCGCATAATACCATCCACTCCTTCTTTATATAAGTGTGGGTCATCCCGTAAATAATGCCTCAAGTCATAAAAGAATTTCCTCCTTTGCTGAGCTGAAAAGGTTGGAGGCAAGTACTTGGAAACAATAAAGTTAGCATAATCAAGATACCAAGGACCTGTCTCGCGAGCTCACCTTTATTACAGCCAATTGTTCATTTGGAAAACTATCATTAACAGAATCGTGGATCATAAGCAATATTTTCCAATCTAGACAAATTATCAAGAACAGGATTATCAGCACCTTTCCTATCTACAATATGTAGATCAAATTCTTGCAAAAGAAGTACCCATCTAATAAGCCTCGGCTTAGCATCTTTCTTTGTCATTAGGTATCTAATTGCAGCATGATCAGTATGAATAGTAACTTTTGAATCAACTATATAAGATCTAAATTTATCACAAGCAAAGACTACAGCTAATAATTCCTTTTCAGTTGTAGCATAATTTCTTTGAGCAGCATCAAGAGTTTTACTATCATAATGAATAACATTCAGTTTTTTATCTACTCGCTGTCCAAGAACAGCGCCTACAAGAAAATCACTAGCATCACACATAATTTCAAATGGTAAGTTCCAATCGGGGTTCAACTATAGGAGCAGCTTGTTAAGGCTTTCTTAAGAGTTTCAAAAGCTTCCTTACAATCATCATCAAAAACAAATGGTACATCTTTTTGAAGAAGATTAGTAAGAGGCTTTGAAATCTTGGAGAAATCTTTAATAAATCTCCTATAAAACCCAGCATGACCAAGAACACTACGAATACCTTTAACATCCCTCGGATAGGGCATCTTCTCAATTGCTTCAACTTTAGCTCTATCAACTTCAATACCTCTCTTAAATTTTATGTCCCAATACAATTCCTTCATTAACCATAAAGTGGCATTTCTCCCAATTAAGAACAAGGTTAGTTTCTTCACATCTCTGCAAAACTTTATCAAGGTTTCGCAAGCAACTATCAAAAGAATTCCCATAGACGGAAAAATCATCCATGAATACCTCTACAATACTTTCACAAAAACCATGAAAAATAGCAGACATGCATCTTTGAAAAGTAGCAGGAGCATTACATAAACCAAAAGGCATGCGTCTATAAGCATAAGTTCCATAAGGACAAGTAAAAGTGGTTTTCTCTTGATCTTTAGCTTTAACAGCAATTTGTGAAAACCCAGAATAACCATCAAGAAAGCAAAAATGAGTATTTTTAGACAATCTTTCTAGCATTTGATCAATAAATGGTAAAGGGTAATGATCTTTCTTAGTAACTTTATTAACTTTTCAAAAATCAATGCACATTCTATACCCTACAACTACTCTTTGAGGAATGAGCTCATCATTATCATTAGGCACAACAAACATACCTCCTTTCTTGGGAACGCAATGCACAGACTAACCCATCTACTATCAGAATAGGATATATAATACCAGCTTCAAGAAGTCGTAATACCTCATTCCTTACCACTTCCTTCATCTTTGGAATTAGACGACGCTGAGGTTCAACAACAGGCTTTGCATCATCTTCCATATTAATAGCATGTTGGCATATAGACGGAGAAATCCCCTTCAAATCATCGAGAGTGTAGCCAATAGCGCCTCGATGCTTCTTCAATATTTCCAATAACCTTTCTTCCTCAATCTCTGAAAGCTTAGAACTAATAATAACAGGATATATTTTCTTATCATCAATATGAGCATATTTAAGATTATCGTAAAGGCTTTAAATCAAAAACAGGATCTTCCTTTGGTGGCGGTGTTGTACCCAAATCTTCCACCGGTAAATCATGCTTGAGAATAGGTTGGCGAAGAAAAATTTCCTCAAGCTCATCTCTTTCTTTCCTAAAAATTTCGCTCTCGCTATCCTCCAAATGTTGCTGCAAAGGATTATTAGGAACAAGAACAATAGATGCACATTGCTCCATTTTAAAATCATTACTAGGCAAATCAGCTTTATAAGGAGTTTTAGTAAATTTAGAGAAGTTAAACTCATAAGATTCACCAAGCAAATTTAGTCAAAATTTTCTCTTTCTTGCAATCTATAATAGCTCCACAAGTATTTAGAAAAGGTCTACCAAAAATAATAGGACAATAATCACTAGCAGCTAGAATCCAAGTACCAAAAAGTCAGCTGGATATTTAATCTTACCGCATAAAACTTCCACATCTCGAACAATACCAATTGGAGAAATAGTTTCTCTATTAGCCAGCTGAATAACCACATCAATATCTTCAAGTTCACAAGAATCAATTTCGTGCATAATCTCCGTGTAAAGCTCATACGGAATAGCACTAACACTTGCACCAATATCACATAATCCATAATAACAATGATCACCAATTTTAACAGATAGCATAGGAACACTAGCTCGTTTGGGTTTATTAGGATGTGAGACAATATTAGAAGCATCTTCACGTAAAAATAATATGACCATCCTCTACATTTTCAAATACAAGATCTTTAACTATTACAACAAGAGGTTCAACTTTTATTTGTTCTTCGTGTTCTACAGTGTTTCTTTTCACTTTTATGAACCGCACTATTTATAACAGAGTACTCTTTCATTTTAGCAGGGAAAGGAGTTTTTTCAATATAAGCTTCAGAATAACACGATCAGCAGCTTTCAACTACAACGCATTTATTAATAGATGAATCAATTTTATCTTTATACGGTTCATGATACTTATCAAAATTCTTCTTTGGCAATTCATAATGAGAGGCAAAAGCTTTATAAAGATTTACAAAGCAACTTGAGAATCAAGACCATATATGGCACTCATATTACGAAATTTATCAAGATTCCATAAAAGCTTCAATGCATTTATAATCATAAATTATACCCGATTCTCTATCCTTATCGTTCTCCCAACCTTCGCATTTTCTTGGATCCGATCAAGAAGGTCTCTTTTAAACTCTTCTTTGTTGCGTGTAAATGATCCGTAACAAGAAGTATCCAGCAAGGTCTTGTCTTGAAAAGAAAGTCTTGCATAGAAATTATCAATAATAACATTACCAGAAGCTCATGAATGGGGCATTTGAGCATTAAAGACTTCAATCTCCCCCAAGCTTGGGCAATACTCTCTCCATCATGAGGCCAAAAATTATATATGCGATTCCGATCCTTATGAATTTCACTTGGAGGATAGAACTTAGAATAAAACCGGGCACAATATCATTCCATTCAAGAGAATCCCCATTATCCAAGAATTTATACCAATGCGCCGCCTTACCGGACAGCGACAAAGAGAATAGTTTCTTCCTCACTTCATCCATAGCAATACCTGCACATTTGAATAACCCGCATAATTCATGCAAAAACAAGTAATGATCACCAGGATGGACAGTTCCATCCCCTTCATAGCGGTTATCCATAACACGTTCAATAATTTTCATAGGTATTTTATATGGTATCACTTCCTCACCTGGCGCCTCATCCACTACCGTTGCAGTAGTAGTAGATTTCCCAAATAGAAATTGAAGAGAAGATCTCTCCATAATGACTTATAGCAGCAAGTAAATAAAATCAGCACAACAAGAAAGGTTTTCCTTACCAATTCCACTTACCAATAGCGCTTCACTCCGGCAACGGTGCCGTAAAAATAGTCTTGATGACCCACAAGTATAGGGTGTATCGTAGTATCTTCGATAAGTAAGAATGTCGATCCCAACGAGGAGCAGAAGGTGTTGACAAGCAGTTTCGATGAAGGATTCACCGTAAATGCTCACGTACAAGTATTCAGGGGGGTTTGATGTAACAGTTGAATAAAGTACGAGTATGTAAAGTGCGAGAGTAATAATTGCAGCGAGTGGCCCAATCCTTTTTAGCACAAAGGACAAGATGGTTTGTTTACTTATAATGACCAAACGTTCTCGAGGACACACGGGATTTTAGTCTAGTGCTTTCGCTACATACGGCTAAATAATCTTCATTGTTGTGATAAGTGTTGTGTGGGTGAACCTATGCTAATGTACCGCCCTTCCTAGGACTAATACATACTTGTGATTATACCCCTTGCAAGCATCCGCAACTACAAGAAAGTAATTAAGAATTAAATCTAACCACAGCCTTAAACTCGAGATCCTCGCGATCCCTCCCCGCATCGATATACCAACGGGGGTTTAGGTTTCTGTCACTCCGGCAACCCCGCAATTGGCAAACGAGTACAAGATGCATTCCCCTAGGCCCATAAATGGTGAAGTGTCATGTAGTCGACGTTCACATGACACCACTAGAAGAATAACACCACAACTTAAATATCACACCATTGAATATTACTCAACCATAATTCACTACTAACATTTAGACTTCACCCATGTCCTCAAGAACTAAACGAACTACTCATGAGACATCATACGGAACATGATCAGAGGTGATATGATGATGAATAACAATCTGAACATAAACTTGGTTCAATGGTTTCACTCAATAGCATCAACAACAAGTAGAAATCGATACCGGGAGAGTTTCCCCTATCAAACAATCAAGATCAAACCCAAATTGCTACGGCAGTGGTGGTGTCCAGCGGTGATGACGGCGGTGATGATGGTGGAGATGATGATGATGGTGATGGTGATGATGTCCAGCTCGATGACGGTGTCGATGGCGTCGATTTCCCCCTCCCGGAGGGAATTTCCCCGGCGGATTCCTGCCCGCCGGAGAGCTCTTTTCTCTCTGGTGTTCTCCGCCCCGCAGAGGCGGCTGTAACTCTTCGCGAGGTACCCTATGTGGCTTAGGTCTTCGGGACGAAGGGTTTGGCGAAGAAAAGGAGGCGAAAAGGGTCGTGGGCCCCCCAGACCATAGGCCGGCGCGGCCAGGGCCTGGGCCGCGCCGCCCTAGGGTGTGGGCCCACCCTGGCTCCTCCTGGCTCCTCCTTCTGGCTTCCTTCGTCATCTTGAAAAATAGGATTTTTGGTATAATTTCCTTCCAGAGTTGATCTTCCGAAATATTGCGTTCTGACGGTGCTTTTTCCAGCAGAATCCTGGCTCCGGTGTTCGATCCTCCAATAATGATGAAACATGCAAAATAGATGAAATAACATAAGTATTGTGTCCCAATATGAAATATATCAATGAATAACAGCAAATTATGATATAAAATAGTGATGCAAATTGGACGTATCAACGTCTCCGACGTATCGATAATTTCTTATGTTCCATGCCACATTATTGATGATATCTACATGTTTTATGCACACTTTATGTCATATTCGTGCATTTTCTGGAACTAACCTATTAACAAGATGCCGAAGTGCCGCTTGTTTTACAAGCTGTTTTTGGTTTCGTAAATCCTAGTAACGAAATATTCTCGGAATTGGACGAAATCAACGCCCAGGGTCCTATTTTGCCACGAAGCTTCCAGAAGACCGAAGAGGAGACGAAGTGGGGCCACGAGGCGGCCAAACCCTAGGGCGGCGCGGCCCCTGCCCTGGCTGCGCGGCCCTATGGTGTGGGCCCCTCGTGCCGCCTCTTGACCTGCTCTTCCGCCTACTTAAAGCCTCCGTCGCGAAACCCCCAGTACCGAGAGCCACGATAAGGAAAACCTTCCAGAGACGCCGCCGCCGCCAATCCCATCTCGGGGGATTCAGGAGATCGCCTCCGGCACCCTGCCGGAGAGGGGAATCATCTCCCGGAGGACTCTACGCCGCCATGGTCGCCTCCGGAGTGATGAGTGAGTAGTCTACCCCTGGACTATGGGTCCATAGCAGTAGCTAGATGGTTGTCTTCTCCCCATTGTGCTTAATTGTCGGGTCTTGTGAGCTGCCTAACATGATCAAGATCATCTATCTGTAATTCTATATGTTACATTTGTTGGGATCCGATGAATAGAGAATACTTGTTATGTTGATTATCAAAGTTATGTCTATGTGTTGTTTATGATCTTGCATGCTCTCCGTTACTAGTAGATGCTCTGGCCAAGTAGATGCTTGTAACTCCAAGAGGGAGTATTTATGCTCGATAGTGGGTTCATGTCTCCGTGAATCTGGGGAAGTGACAGAAATCTCTAAGATTATGGATGTGCTGTTGCCACTAGGGATAAAACATTGGTGCTATGTTCAAGGATGTAGTTACTGATTACATTACGCGCAATACTTAATGCAATTGTCTGTTGTTAGCAACTTAATACTGGAGGGGGTTCGGATGATAACCTGAAGGTGGACTTTTTAGGCATAGATGCAGGCTGGATAGCGGTCTATGTACTTTGTCGTAATGCCCAATTAAATCTCACTATACTCATCATAATATGTATGTGCATGGTCATGCCCTCTTTATTTGTCAATTGCCCAACTGTAATTTGTTCACCCAACATGTTGTTTATCTTATGGGAGAGACACCTCTAGTGAACTGTGGACCCCGGTCCAATTCTCTATACTGAAATACAATCTACTGCAATACTGTTCTACTGTTTTCTGCAAACAATCATCTTCCACACTATACATCTAATCCTTTGTTACAACAAGCCGGTGAGATTGACAACCTCACTGTTTCGTTGGGGCAAAGTACTTTGGTTGTGTTGTGCAGGTTCCACGTTGGCGCCGGAATCCCTGGTGTTGCGCCGCACTACATCTCGCCGCCATCAACCTTCAACGTGCTTCTTGGTTCCTACTGGTTCGATAAACCTTGGTTTCATACTGAGGGAAAACTTGTCGCTGTACGCATCACACCTTCCTCTTGGGGTTCCCAACGGACGCGTGTTGTACGCGTATCAAGCTCTTTTTCTGGCGCCGTTGCCGGGGAGATCAAGACACGCTGCAAGGGGAGTCTCCACTTCCCAATCTCTTTACTTTGTTTTTGTCTTGCTTAGTTTTATTTACTACTTTGTTTGCTGCACTAAATCAAAATACAAAAAAATTAGTTGCTAGTTTTTCTTTATTTGCTATCTTGTTTGCTATATCAAAAACACAAAAAAATTAGTTACTTGCATTTACTTTACTTGATTCATCATGTTTCCTTTTAATTTTACCACGAAAGACATACCGGTAGGACGTGGGTCTATAATTGGGAGAAATAATATAGAAGAATTTTTCAATCATGTCAGTACCGTTGAAGATTTTGAAGATAGACACTTGGTAGAACTTGCTCCTACTTATGAAATTGCCGCTGCTGCTTTAGTTCGTATGATGGAAACTAAATTTGTTAATCTCAATCCTATAATCCAACACATGTTTCTTACACTCGGTGATATGGAAGAAGGGGAAAAGAAAGACTTTGTTTTAGAAACCCTTCTTAGAGAATTTGGTGGTATAGCAAGAGAGGCTAGAAAGGTCTTTGCTAAATATAATATGCTTGGTTCTTATACCAATTTTGTTAGTCTCCTTGAAAAGATGGATATGGATAGAATAAAGTACACTAATAATATTAATGATGGTGGGGAGATCAAAGCACCAATACCATGTAAGCTCCTAGCGATGAATGATGCACTAGAAAATAATTATGCTTGGCTTGTTCCTGAAAATTTGTTTGATGAGAGTAGCAAGCCCAAGACTAATGAAAAGGGGGACGCTAAAACTTATGTATCTAATATACTATGCCTGGTTGAGAAAACTCCGCATCCCGCTGTAGATACACCACCCTTTGATAATACTTGATACACACTTTCTGCGCCTAGCTGAAAGGCGTTAAAGAAAAGCGCTTATGGGAGACAACCCATGGTTTTTACTACAGTACTTTGTTTTTATTTTGTGTCTTGGAAGTTGTTTACTACTGTAGCAACCTCTCCTTATCTTAGTTTAGTGTTTTGTTGTGCCAAGTAAAGTCGTTGATAGTAAAGTTCATACTAGATTTGGATTACTGCGCAGAAATAGATTTCTTTGCTGTCACGAATCTGGGCTGTTTTCTCTGTAGGTAACTCAGAAAATTATGCCAATTTACGTGAGTGATCTTCAGATACGTACGCAACTTTCATTCAATTTGAGCATTTTCATTTGAGCAAGTCTGGTACCTCGATAAAATTCGTCAATACGAACTGTTCTGTTTTGACAGATTCTGCCTTTTATTTTGCATTGCCTCTTTTGCTATGTTGGATGAATTTCTTTGATCCATTAATGTCCAGTAGCTTTATGCAATGTCCAGAAGTGTTAAGAATGATTGTGTCACCTCTGAACATGTATATTTTGATTGTGCACTAATCCTCTAATGAGTTGTTCTAAGTTTGGTGTGGAGGAAGTTTTCAAGGATCAAGAGAGGAGTATGATGCAATATGATCAAGGAGAGTGAAAGCTCTAAGCTTGGGGATGCCCCGGTGGTTCACCCCTGCATATTCTAAGAAGACTCAAGCATCTAAGCTTGGGGATTCCCAAGGCATCCCCTTCTTCATCGACAACATTATCAGGTTCCTCCCCTGAAACTATATTTTTATTCCATCACATCTTATGTGATTTTCTTGGAGCGTCGGTTTGTTTTTGTTTTTGTTTTGTTTGAATAAAATGGATCCTAGAATTCATTGTATGGGAGAGAGACACGCTCCGCTGTTGCATATGGACAAGTATGTCCTTAGGCTCTACTCATAGTATTCATGGCGAAGTTTCTTCTTCGTTAAATTGTTATATGGTTGGAATTGGAAAATGATACATGTAGTAATTGCTATAAATGTCTTGGGTAATGTGATACTTGGCAATTGTTGTACTCATGTTTAAGCTCTTGCATCATATGCTTTGCACCCATTAATGAAGAAATACATAGAGCATGCTAAAATTTGGTTTGCATATTTGGTCTCTCTAAAGTCTAGATAATTTCTAGTATTGAGTTTGAACAACAAGGAAGACGGTGTAGAGTCTTATAATGTTTACAATATGTCTTTTATGTGAGTTTTGCTGCACCGGTTCATCCTTGTGTTTGTTTCAAATAACCTTGCTAGCCTAAACCTTGTATCGAGAGGGATTACTTCTCATGCATCCAAAATCATTGAGCCAACCACTATGCCATTTGTGTCCACCATACCTACCTACTACATGGTATTTCTCCGCCATTCCAAAGTAAATTGCTTGAGTGCTACCTTTAAAATTCCATCATTCACCTTTACAATATATATCTCATGGGACAAATAGCTTAAAAACTATTGTGGTATTGAATATGTACTTATGCACTTTATCTCTTATTAAGTTGCTTGTTGTGCGATAACCATGTTTCTGGGGACGCCATCAACTATTCTTTGTTGAATATCATGTGAGTTGCTATGCATGTCCGTCTTGTCGGAAGTAAGAGAGATCTACCACCTTATGGTTAAGCATGCATATTGTTAGAGAAGAACATTGGGCCGCTAACTAAAGCCATGATTCATGGTGGAAGTTTCAGTTTTGGACATATATCCTCAATCTCATATGAGAAAATTATTAATTGTTGTTACATGCTTATGCATAAAAGAGGAGTCTATTATCTGTTGTCTATGTTGTCCCGGTATGGATGTCTAAGTTGAGAATAATCAATAGCGAGAAATCCAATGCGAGCTTTCTCCTTAGACCTTTGTACAGGCGGCATAGAGGTACCCCTTTGTGACACTTGGTTAAAACATGTGCATTGCGATGATCCGGTAGTCCAAGCTAATTAGGACAAGGTGCGGGCACTATTAGTATACTATGCATGAGGCTTGCAACTTGTAAGATATAATTTACATGATACATATGCTTTATTACTACCGTTGACAAAATTGTTTCATGTTTTCAAAAACAAAGCTCTAGCACAAATATAGCAATCGATGCTTTTCCTCTATGGAGGACCATTCTTTTACTTTCATTGTTGAGTCAGTTCACCTATTTCTCTCCACCTCAAGAAGCAAACACTTGTGTGAACTGTGTATTGATTCCTACATACTTGCATATTGCACTTATTATATTACTCTATGTTGACAATATCCATGAGATATACATGTTACAAGTTGAAAGCAACCGCTGAAACTTAATCTTCCTTTGTGTTGCTTCAATGCTTTTACTTTGAATTATTGCTTTATGAGTTAACTCTTATGCAAGACTTATTGATGCTTGTCTTGAAGTACTATTCATGAAAAGTCTTTGCTATATGATTCACTTGTTTACTCATGTCATATACATTGTTTTGATCGCTGCATTCACTACATATGCTTTACAAATAGTATGATCAAGGTTATGATGGCATGTGATGGCGTGTAACTCACACGTTCGTTGGGAACCTGATGTCTACTTCCCCCTCCTTTTCCTGTAGATAGTGTTGGGCCTCCAAGAGCAGAGGTTTGTAGAACAGCAGCAAGTTTTCCCTTAAGTGGATCACCCAAGGTTTATCGAACTCAGGGAGGAAGAGGTCAAAGATATCCCTCTCATGCAACCCTGCAACCACAAAGCAAGAAGTCTCTTGTGTCCCCAACACACCTAATAGGTGCACTAGTTCAGCGAAGAGATAGTGAAATACAGGTGGTATGAATAAGTATGAGCAGTAGCAACGGTGCCAGAAAATAGCTTGATGGCGTGTAGTTGATGGTGGTAGTATTGCAGCAGTAGTAACACAGTAAAACAGTAAACAAGCAGCGATAGCAGTATTTAGGAACAAGGCCTAGGGATTAGACTTTCACTAGTGGACACTCTCAACATTGATCACATAACAGAACAGATAAATGCATACTCTACACTCTTGTTGGATGATGAACGCATTGCGTAGGATTACACGAACCCTCAATGCCGGAGTTAACAAGCTCCACAATTTGTTCATATTTAAGTAACCTTATAGTGTAAGATAGATCAAAAGACTAAACCAAGTACTAACATAGCATGCACACTGTCACCTTCATGCATATGTAGGAGGAATAGATCACATCAATACTATCATAGCAATAGTTAACTTCGCAATCTACAAGAGATCATGATCATAGCATAAACCAAGTACTAACACGGTGCACACACTGTCACCTTTACACACGTGCAGGAGGAATAGAACTACTTTAATAACATTGCTAGAGTAGCACATAGATGAATAGTGATACAAAACTCATATGAATCTCAATCGTGTAAAGCAGCTCATGAGATTATTGTATTGAGGTACATGGGAGAGATGAACCACATAGCTACCGGTACAGCCCCGAGCCTCGATGGAGAACTACTCCCTCCTCATGGGAGCAGCAGCGGTGATGAAGATGGCGGTGGAGATGGCAGCGGTGTCGATGGAGAAGCCTTCCGGGGGCACTTCCCCGCTCCGGCAGCGTGCCGGAACAGAGACTCCTGTCCCCCAGATCTTGGCTCCGCGATGGCGGCGGCTCTGGAAGGTTTCTGTGGTTTTCGTCGATCGTCCCAGGGTTTTCGATCCAGGGGCTTTATATAGGCGAAGAGGCGGCGCAGGAGGGTCGAAGGGGCGATGAAACCATAGGGCGGCGCGGCCAGGGGGTGGGCCGCGCCACCCTATCATCTGGGGGCCCAGTGCCCCCCCTCTGGTCCTTCCCGGGTGTTCTGGATGCTTCCGATGAAAATAGGAACTTGGGCGTTGATTTCGTCCGATTCCGAGAATATTTCGTTACTAGGATTTCTGAAACCAAAAACAGCAGAAAACAGGAACTGGCACTTCGGCATCTTGTTAATAGGTTAGTTCCAGAAAATGCACGAATATGACATAAAGTGTGCATAAAATATGTAGATAACATCAATAATGTGGCATGGAACATAAGAAATTATCGATACGTCGGAGACGTATCAGCATCCCCAAGCTTAGTTCTGCTCGTCCCGAGCAGGTAAAACGATAACACAGATAATTTCTGGAGTGACATGCCATCATAACCTTGATCATACTATTTGTAAAGCATATGTAGTGAATGCAGCGATCAAAACAATGTATATGACATGAGTAAACAAGTGAATCATAAAGCAAAGACTTTTCATGAATAGCACTTCAAGACAAGCATCAATAAGTCTTGCATAAGAGTTAACTCATAAAGCAATAATTCAAAGTAAAAGCATTGAAGCAACACAAAAGAAGATTAAGTTTCAGCGGTTGCTTTCAACTCATAACATGTATATCTCATGGATAATTGTCAATGTAAAGCAATATAACAAATGTAATATGCAAATATGTAGGAATCAATGCACAGTTCACACAAGTGTTTGCTTCTTGGGATGGAGAGAAATAGGTGAACTGACTCAACAATGAAAGTAAAAGAATGGTCCTCCATAGAGGAAAAGCATCAATTGCTATATTTGTGCTAGAGCTTTGATTTTGAAAACATGAAACAATTTTGTCAACGGTAGTAATAAAGCATATGTATCATGTAAATTATATCTTACAAGTTGCAAGCCTCATGCATAGTGTACTAATAGTGCCCGCACCTTGTCCTAATTAGCTTGGACTACCGGATCATCACAATGCACATGTTTTAACCAAGTGTCACAAAGGGGTACCTCTATGCCGCCTGTACAAAGGTCTAAGGAGAAAGCTCGCATTGGATTTCTCGCTATTGATTATTCTTCAACTTAGACATCCATACCGGGACAACATAGACAACAGATAATGGACTCCTCTTTTATGCATAAGCATGTAACAACAATTAATAATTTTCTCATATGAGATTGAGGATATATGTCCAAAACTGAAACTTCCACCATGGATCATGGCTTTAGTTAGCGGCCCAATGTTCTTCTCTAACAATATGCATGCTTAACCATAAGGTGGTAGATCTCTCTTACTTCAGACAAGACGAACATGCATAGCAACTCACATGAAATTCAACAATGAATAGTTGATGGCGTCCCCAGTGAACATGGTTATCGCACAACAAGCAACTTAATAAGAGATAAAGTGCATAATTACATATTCAATACCACAATAGTTTTTAAGCTATTTGTCCCATGAGCTATATATTGCAAAGGTGAATGATGGAATTTTAAAGGTAGCACTCAAGCAATTTACTTTGGAATGGCGGAGAAATACCATGTAGTAGGTAGGTATGGTGGACACAAATGGCATAGTGTTGTTTGGCTCAAGGATTTGGATGCATGAGAAGTATTCCCTCTCGATACAAGGTTTAGGCTAGCAAGGTTATTTGAAACAAACACAAGGATGAATCGATGCAGCAAAACTCACATAAAAGACATATTGAAAACATTATAAGACTCTACACCGTCTTCCTTGTTGTTCAAACTCAATACTAGAAATTATCTAGACCTTAGAGAGACCAATTATGCAAACCAAATTTTAGCATGCTCTATGTATTTCTTCATTAATAGGTGCAAAGTATATGATGCAAGAGCTTAAACATGAGCACAACAATTGCCAAGTATCACATTACCCAAGACATTATAGCAATTACTACATGTATCATTTTCCAATTCCAACCATATAACAATTTAACGAAGAAGAAACTTCGCCATGAATACTAAAAGCTAAGAACGCATGTGTTCATATGAACCAGCGGAGCGTGTCTCTCTCCCACACAAGAATTTATTCAAACAAAAACAAAAAACAAAAGCACACAGACGCTCCAAGTAAAGTACATAAGATGTGATGGAATAAAAATATAGTTTCAGGGGAGGAACCTGATAATGTTGTCGATGAAGAAGGGGATGCCTTGGGCATCCCCAAGCTTAGACGCTTGAGTCTTCTTAGAATATGCAGGGGTGAACCACCGGGGCATCCCCAAGCTTAGAGCTTTCACTCTCCTTGATCATGTTGCATCATACTCCTCTCTTGATCCTTGAAAACTTCCTCCACACCAAACTCGAAACAACTCATTAGAGGGTTAGTGCACAATAAAAATTAACATATTCAGAGGTGACACAATCATTCTTAACACTTCTGGACATTGCATAATGCTACTGGACATTAATGGATCAAAGAAATTCATCCAACATAGCAAAAGAGGCAATTCGAAATAAAAAGGCAGAATCTGTCAAAACAGAACAGTTCGTATTGACGAATTTTAAAATGGCACCAGACTTGCTCAAATGAAAATGCCCAAATTGAATTAAAGTTGCGTACATATCTGAGGATCATGCACGTAAATTGGCTTAATTTTCTGAGCTACCTACAGGGAGGTAGACCCAGATTCGTGACAGCAAAGAAATCTGGAACTGCGCAGTAATCCAAATCTAGTACTTACTTTTCTATCAACGGCTTTACTTGGCACAACAAAACACTAAACTAAGATAAGGAGAGGTTGCTACAGTAGTAAACAACTTCCAAGACACCAATATAAAACAAAGTACTGTAGCAAAATAACACATGGGTTATCTCCCAAGAAGTTCTTTCTTTATAGCCGTTAAGATGGGCTCAGCAGTTTTAATGATGCACTCATAAGAAATAGTAATTGAAGCGAAATAGAGCATCCAGAGGCAAATTCAAAACACATTTAAGTCTAACATGCTTCCTATGCATAGGAATCTTGTAAATAAACAAGTTCATGAAGAGCAAAGTAACAAGCATAGGAAGATAAAACAAGTGTAGCTTCAAAAATTTCAGCACATAGAGAGGTGTTTTAGTAACATGAAAATTTCTACAACCATATTTTCCTCTCTCATAATAACTTTCAGTAGCATCATGAGCAAACTCAACAATATAACTATCACATAAAGCATTCTTATCATGAGTCTCATGCATAAAATTATTACTCTCCACATAAGCATAATCAATTTTATTAGTTGTAGTGGGAGCAAATTCAACAAAGTAGCTATCATATATAGGAGGAATATTGTAATCATAATCAAATTTCTCCTCCATAACAGGTGGTAACAAAAGACTACTATCATTATAATCATCATAAATAGGAGGCAAAGTATCATCAAAGAAAATTTTCTCCTCAATGCTTGGGGGACTAAAAAGATCATGAAAACCAGCTTCCCCAAGCTTAGAACTTTCTATATCATTATCAACAATGGTGTTCAAAGCGTTCATACTAATATTACTACCAGCATGCAAATAAGATTCCATAGGTTTTTTAATTTTCGCATCAAACAATGCATGTTTTAAATCAGGAAATAGAGTAAGAAGATCATTCTTGTCCATTATGCCAAACTAGTGTAAACAAGAAACAAAAAGATGCAATTGCAGGATCTAAAGGAAATAGCTTTGAGTACTTACAGCGCCGGGAAATAGCTTAGTAGCCGAGATCCGGAGTGTGAGTACCTTTTACCTTTCCTCCCCGGCAACGGCGCCAGAAAATAGCTTGATGTCTACTTCCCCCTCCTTTTCCATAGACAGTGTTGGGCCTCCAAGAGCAGAGGTTTGTAGAACAGCAGCAAGTTTTCCCTTAAGTGGATCACCCAAGGTTTATCGAACTCAGGAAGGAAGAGGTCAAAGATATCCCTCTCATGCAACCCTGCAACCACAAAGCAAGAAGTCTCTTGTGTCCCCAACACACCTAATAGGTGCACTAGTTCGGCGAAGAGATAGTGAAATACAGGTGGTATGAATAAGTATGAGCAAAGAGCAACGGTGCCAGAAAATAGCTTGATGGCGTGTAGTTGATGGTGGTAGTATTGCAGCAGTAGTAACACAGTAAAACAGTAAACAAGCAGCGATAGCAGTATTTAGGAACAAGGCCTAGGGATTAGACTTTCACTAGTGGACACTCTCAACATTGATCACATAACAGAACAGATAAATGCATACTCTACACTCTTGTTGGATGATGAACACATTGCGTAGGATTACACGAACCCTCAATGCCAGAGTTAACAAGCTCCACAATTTGTTCATATTTAAGTAACCTTATAGTGTAAGATAGATCAAAAGACTAAACCAAGTACTAACATAGCATGCACACTGTCACCTTCATGCATATGTAGGAGGAATAGATCACATCAATACTATCATAGCAATAGTTAACTTCGCAATCTACAAGAGATCATGATCATAGCATAAACCAAGTACTAACACGGTGCACACACTGTCACCTTTACACACGTGCAGGAGGAATAGAACTACTTTAATAACATTGCTAGAGTAGCACATAGATGAATAGTGATACAAAACTCATATGAATCTCAATCATGTAAAGCAGCTCATGAGATTATTGTATTGAGGTACATGGGAGAGATGAACCACATAGCTACCGGTACAGCCCCGAGCCTCGATGGAGAACTACTCCCTCCTCATGGGAGCAGCAGCGGTGATGAAGATGGCGGTGGAGATGGCAGCGGTGTCGATGGAGAAGCCTTCCGGGGGCACTTCCCCGCTCCGGCAGCGTGCCGGAACAGAGACTCCTGTCCCCCAGATCTTGGCTCCGCAATGGCGGCGGCTCTGGAAGGTTTCTGTGGTTTTCATCGATCGTCCCAGGGTTTTCGATCCAGGGGCTTTATATAGGCGAAGAGGCGGCGCAGGAGGGTCGAAGGGGCGACGAAACCATAGGGCGGCGCGGCCAGGGGGTGGGCCACGCCACCCTATCATCTGGGGGCCCAGTGCCCCCCCTCTGGTCCTTCCCGGGTGTTCTGGATGCTTCCGATGAAAATAGGAACTTGGGCGTTGATTTCGTCCGATTCCGAGAATATTTCGTTACTAGGATTTCTGAAACCAAAAACAGCAGAAAACAGAATCGGCACTTCGGCATCTTGTTAATAGGTTAGTTCCAGAAAATGCACGAATATGACATAAAGTGTGCATAAAACATGTAGATAACATCAATAATGTGGCATGGAACATAAGAAATTATCGATACGTCGGAGACGTATCAGAACCCCAAGAGGAAGGTATGATGCGCACAGCAGCAAGTTTTCCCTCAGAAAGAAACCAAGGTTTATCGAACCAGGAGGAGCCAAGAAGCACGTTGAAGGTTGATGGCGGCGGGATGTAGTGCGGCGCAACACCAGGGATTCCGGCGCCAACGTGGAACCTGCACAACACAACCAAAGTACTTTGCCCCAACGAAACAGTGAGGTTGTCAATCTCACCGGCTTGCTGTAACAAAGGATTAACCGTATTGTGTGGAAGATGATTGTTTGCAGAAAATAGTAGAACAGTATTGTAGTAGATTGTAGGGATTTCTATTTTCGTGCCCCTGGTTCGTTAGTTGTACTCAGTTTTCCCCAGCCCCTTAGTTTTTCCTCAGTTTTCCCCTCCCTCTAGTTTGAAACCCGTCGCAGACGCTCAGACGGGAGGGTTGCCGTCTGGTCAGAGGCCTTCACCGTTACCGGTGACGGCTAGGGAGCCGCGTTGGTGTTGAATTGACCGTTTCTTTCGAACCGTGTTGATCGTTGACCTGGAGGAGCTCACCCAAAGCTTTCCACTCCGCCCGATACTGGAGGAGCTCACACACCGCCCCTCCGCCGCCACGCCGTCCTGCCCTCCTACCTTATGGCGTCGTCCGCCGCCGAGCCGCCCCCGTCCCCACCACCACCACCGGGAGGCGGAGAGGGCTCCGCCTCCACCAGATCTGGATCTACCCCTTTCGTGGAGTTTGTATGTCCATCTGGTGTGCCAAATGTTCGCGTCAACCGCGGAGAAGATTGGGAATCGGAGGGATCTAACGCATGGATTCCATCTGGGTAAGCATCGTCTGCCTATGTGAATTAACAGTAGGCAGTTTTTGAGCGCCAATCGTTGTTGCTCAACTAACTGCGTTGCTTTTCGAATAGGATTGATCCAGCGCTGGCTTTTCGGCTGGTGGCTAGGCTGGATTCTAGCTATACGCGTGATTCTAAACGCTATAAGAATGGGTTTTTCTTCCCTGCGGTGGTTGCAACCACCATCTCGTTGAGGGATTTGAAAGCTAACATCTGCGGTCGAGACAAACTGGAGCTCTGACGACGCAGTTCATGTCGAATATTTCACCACGGAGGGAAGATTTGTTCCACTAAGTTCCGACGACGATCTGGGAATTCTTTTTGCTTTGAATGCGTCTTGCCGGTTCGGTAAAATTCGTATCCATGTGGACAGGGCCGGGCATCATCTCTCTCTTTGGGGCATCATCGGGTGGTCGGGCATCATGTCTCTCTACCGTCGCTGCCTCTTCTAACGGTGTGCGCCGCGGCGCTCCTTGTAGGTCCACAGCATCACCATGTCTCCCCAGTGCTAGTGGTAGCCAGATCGTTCGTACGGTCATTGTGGAGGACGATGGAGTCATTGTGGTTCAGCCTCGTCTAGATGATGAGGATGAGTTGATGTTTCCTGAATTGGTAGATCGATGCAAGAAGGTGCAATGGAGGATCAATACATGGAAGATATTGCTTTTGGTGCCGATTTGATGACACCGATGATGAAGAGAAGAATGAGAATGATGACAGCCTCGTTTTAGCCGATTACGAAGGTGAAGACTTGCCTACAATTGAGTGGAACAGTGAGAATCCCGACTTGTAGAAGGCACCGTGTTTCAAACGATGATGGACTGCCGTAATGCAATTACTACATATCACATTCTCACTAAGAATAATTTTGAGGTTGTTAAAAGTGAGCCAGTAGGTTCACAATTAAATGCCCATACCCAAGGTGTAGGTTTAGGCTGCATGCATCCACAATGCGCGAAGCAGCTTGGTTCGTGTACTACGCCAACCAGCTTGTGTATTTAGATCACGGTGTAAAATTTGTTATCTATTACCGACATCCCTTATCATTATGTTTCGTGTAAAGAAGAATAAGGAGATCCATAGGTGTCCACCTCTAGGGGGAGAGCCGTAGCTGAAAACAAAGCTAGCGAAAACTAGGTGGTTGGCAGATATAATCCTAGATTGGCTGAGAGAAAATCCTTCACTTGGTCCAACAGCACTCGTAAAAAGGTGGTTGAGAAGTATAAAATGGAAGTACCTTACATGAGGATGTTCTATGCAAAGGAAATGGCTCTTGACAAGATCAATGGTCCATGGAATGAAAGCTTTCGGTTGCTTTACACTTTCAAAGTGAAGTGGAGATGGCTAGTCCAGCAGTGTTGTAGCGATAGACAAGCATACGGTTCCCTACAAATTGAAAAGCGGGAAGGTAATGCACAAGGAATGTTTCGAAGGGCTTTTGTTTGTTTCAAAGCTTGCTGGAAAGGCTTTTTGGACGGTTGCGGGCCTTATTTGGCCGTGGATGCATCAGCTCTTCATGGCAGGTTTAAAGGACAGCTAGTTGCCAACATCTGCGATTGATGGACATAATTGGATGTTCCCTGTTGCTTATGGGGTTTTGGAGGTTGAGTCACGTGAAAGTTGGACTTGGTTTCTGCAGAATTTGCGCGATCTTATAGGTCATCCACCAGGACTTGTTATCCACACGTACGCTTGCAAAGGTTTGGAGACTGCGTAGAAGCGATATTCCCTGGAGTGGAGCATAGGGAATGTATGCGACACTTGGTACAGAATTTTACAAAGAAATTCAAGGGTAAAGTTTTTACTGACAACCTATGGACAGCTTCATACACATGCAGCTCTAGGAAGCATCTGTTTCATTTGGATGTGTTGTATAAACAAAAACCTGGGGTGAAGGAGTACTTGGATGAACATCATGGTAGGGTGTGGTCAAGAAGCCAATTCAATGAAATTTGCAAGGTAGACTATGTAACAAGTAACCTTGCGGAGAGTTTCAATTCAAAGGTCAAGTCATTGAAAGGGCTTATGTGGTGGCAAATATTTGATAAGATTAGGCAGATGATCATGATACAGATCGATCTGCGTCAAAGAATTGCATCCACAAATTATGTTGGCCATCTCATGCTCCCATCTTTGATTAAGTCTTTGCATGAGAGGGCAAAACAATTGAGGATGCAATGCGTCGAAAAGGAATGGAGGTTGAGGTAACCTACACCGACGGTCAAAACAGGCGGTGGAGGTATCCGATGAGTTTGGTTGATAGGACATGCCATTGTAGGGGATGGCAGATCCGTGGGATACCCTGCATACACGCATTGTTTTTCATGAGTGTTATAGGGGGTGAAGATGGTGAAGTTGATCAAGATGTGTCGAGTATTTCTCTTGCCAAATTTAGGGCTGCATATGCTATGAATGTTCCTACCTTGTTGGGAAAAGACCAATGGATGAAAGTCGATCCGTGCTTCAAACCGTACTCTCCAAGATTGACTAGACCGGCAGGTAGGCCGAGGAAGAATAGGATCGAGCTAGTGCGAGAGGGTGGTGCACCGATTCGAAAACGTAAGTGCAAACGTTGTGGAATCCCTGGACACATTGCTAGGATTTGTAAAAATGGAGTTGACCCAGCTTTTGGAATGGAAGATCAAAGGGAGCAGAAATGCGAGAGGAGAATGAAGCAGCAATTCAACTTGAGATTGAAGCAACAATTCAACATGAGGTGATTGAAGCAAGAAATGCGAGAGGAGATTGAAGCAGCAGCTCAACATGAGGAGATTGAAGCAGCAAATGCAGAGGAGATTGAAGCAGCAATTGAACATGAGGAGATTGAACCGATGGATCGAGAGCGGAGTGAACAGATGGATGTAGAATGGATTCAAACGATGAGTCTAGAGGAGAGTGAACAGTATAGTCGAGAATTCCTCGAAAGTAGTAAGGCCATGATAGAAGCTAACTTCAAAGAGTACATGGCAGAAGAAAAAGCACAAGCTTTGCAGAAGAAGAAGAACAAGAAAGAGGGCAAAAGGAAGGTAGACACCGGTAATATCCCTGGTAGGGTTACCCGGAGTAAGGTGGTGGCCCCGGCGAGTCACACCAGGAGCAAGAGAAAGATTTTATTATGAAAAACTAATTTGAATTTGTATGAACAATTTGTATTGTGGTTCCCTTTGTATTGGGGATCCCTTTGTGTTGAACAATTTGTATTGGGGATGCCTTTGTGTTGAACAATTTGTATTGGGGATGCCTTTGTGTTGAACAATTTGAATTTGTATGAACAATTTGTATTGTGGTTCCCTTTGTATTGGGGATCCCTTTGTGTTGAACAATTTGAATTTGTATGAACAATTTGTATGCCACATTTAAGCCACATTTATCATTTTAGGGTTTTAGGGTTTTAGGGTTTTAGGGTTTTAGGGTTCAATTCAAAATAATTCAAAACATGGTGGAACCTTCCCATGGAGCCTTGTTATGTTACCTACAACCTAGAGAAATAATAATGGAAAAGGAAATATAGAGATATGAAGTTTTTATGCCAAAAGCTTCAAAACCACTTCCTAGTCCATGAGCTACTAGATATGAAGATGCAGGGCTTTCTGCTCAATACACCTCCCAAATACCCACTATGCTTACAAACTTTGTCCAAATGAGTCCAAATTCGTCACACTTGTGTATCTTTGAGTTGCAAACAATATCTAGTCGGCCAAAATGTAATATATTGTTCAAATAACACAATTTTACAATTTTTATGCCAAAAGCTTCAATTTCCCTTAGTCCGTTTATTATTTGGGTGCCCCTGTTTTACTTAGTATTACTCAGTTTTCCCCCTCCGGGCCCACTTGTTTTACTCAGTCATACTCAGTTTTGCCCTTCCGATAAACATTTCCTCACTTTTCCCCCTCTTAGTTCTACTCAGTTTTCCTAACTTGTACTCACTGGCTGATCTCTGATTGGTCGAGATGTATGTCACACGGATCTTGGTTAGTTGAAAGCTCAACGAACGCTTGCACCGTTCGATCATTTATGATCGGACGGCCTGTATCTCTCTCTCTACCACGATGGACGCATACGGAGACAAGAGCAGAGCACATACCTACCAACCCTGGCAGTCGCATATTCCAGTCGCATCCTCCTCTCTCGTATTTCCTCTCTTACTACGGCGGTCGCGGCGGCGCGGATCTAACCGTGCGTGCGGCGGCGTGCGGCGGCGCAGATCTAACCGTGCGTGCGGCGGCGTGCGGCGGCGTGCGGCGGCGCGGATCTAACCGTGCGTGCGGCGGCGCGGATCTAACCGTGCGTGCGTCGGCGTGCGGCGGCGCGGATCTAACCGTGCGTGCGGCGGCGTGCATCTAACCGTGCGTGCGCCGTGGATCTAAGAGTGCCGGTGAGGATCTAACCGTCAGAAATAGTTGAAATGTCTCTCTCTGTCTCACTTTCGATTCTATTCTCAGATCTGTTGAATGATGAAGAACACCAAGACGGCGGCCGTGCCGACAATGGTCATCGATGCCACGAACATTGAAGCCATCGCCTACAACATCGCTTCGACGGTGCAGACCCAGCCTTCAATGTCGGAGCCTGTTGATGTCTCACTTCCGGTGCCGAGAGTGCGAATCGATGCCAAGACGATTGAAGCCATCGTCTACAACCGCGCTGCAAAGCCGCCGATCCAGCCCTCCGCAGATCCGTCGCTGATGAAGAACACCAAGACAGCGGCGGTTCCGACAGTGGTCATCGATGCCACGAACATTGAAGCCATCGCCGATAACATCGCTTCAACGTTTGATGGCGCAGATGACCACCCTCGCTCGCCCGTCGTCCCGGCCTTTCTTGCCCATCGCTGCGCGACCGTGTTCGACGCCGCAAATTGGGATAAATTATTATAAATTCGAACTACTACCTCCGTCTCAAAAAAAGCTTCTTCACGTTCTTGATGTGTCCATGTACATCCGTATGTATGATTTGAATTCTATCCCAACTTGATTGGGAAGATATTGATATGTATTTGATCCGGAGGCTGGTACATGCTTTCACTTTTGGGATCCCTTGCTAAAATTATCGTGCACATTACTTAGCACAAGTAGGAAATTGTACACCGAAATACAGTGCTTAGAGCCACAACAAAATACAGTGGTTAGAGCCATCTACCGAATAACAATTCTATACTAAATCGTCTACCGTAACCACATAACCGCTAGGACAGGGATGACACCTAATAAAGCTGCACGAGATGAATCTACTTTTCTCCTCTCCCATCACTTTTAGTTCATGTTCTAGATTTTCTACCACTTGATCAAATACGGCAAGATCTGTCTCAACTCTCAACTTCTCCTTGCGAATAAGCTCAATTCTTCTTTTCTTCATCCACAATACGCTTCAGCTCGAATATCATCAGGTTTTTACGGGCCAATTCATCACCTAAATTGGCCACCTTCTCCTCCAAATCCATCCTCTGGCTACACCACTGGGTTGATTCATCTTGGTATGCAATGTACCATGGATCATCGGCTTGCCTGGCTAATCGTAACAATAATGGAAAAAAGAACAACTGAAATCACCCCAACAAGGCCATGGCGGAACTTCAAATTCAACGGTAGTACAGAGAGCTGAAGCTATATACCCGCACTTCCGACGAGGTAGGAGAAGTAGAACGTGGCCACGACATGATCGAATCCCCACCCTCGCCGGTGTACCCGCTACGACGAGACATTGAGGACTATTTCGTACCTGCAAACTCCAATAAATTACGGGAACCGAATAGATTAGGGGGCGGGGAGGCAGAAGCGGAGGTCTACCAATTGGTGCGCGGAACAAATCCCGGTCGTCGTGGGCGGCGGATCTGCTTGCGGCGGACTTTCTGCGGTGGGTACAATGTGTGCGGACGAAACAAGTGCCGGAGCCGTGGTTGACGTGCAGCGCCGCAGCTTCGTCCGACGCCGCCGGGGGACGAGCCGGCGGCGCGACGAGGCGCCGGCGCGCGCCGGCGATGGCTGCTCCGTCCGACGGTGGGGAACGAGCTGCCGCGGTTCTCCTGGTCTAGCTTAAGAATAATTAATTAGCGAACTTGTTGCTTCTCTCTATGATATTCTCTAAAGACATATATCGTAACGGCAAGATATGATTTTTTCTCTCTAAATAAATAGACGACCCCACCGGTCATTGGCTGCGGCAGCCCCACAGCGGCAATATATGAGTTTCTCTAAATAAATAGACGACCCCACTGGTCATTGGCTGCGGCAGCCCCACAGAGCGGCAATATATGTCTTTTCCTGAAAAATAGACGACCCCACTGGTCATTGGCTGCGGAGGCCCCACAGAGCGGCAATATATGTGTTTCTCTAAATAAATAGACGACCCCACCGGTCATTGGCTGCGGCAGCCCCACGTAGCGGCAATATATGTCTTTTCCCGAAAAATAGACGACCCCACTTGGTCATTGGCTGCGGAGGCCCCACAGAGCGGCAATATATGAGTTTCCCTAAATAAATAGACGACCCCACCGGTCATTGGCTGCGGCAGCCCTACAGAGCGGCAATATATGTCTTTTATCGAAAAATATACGACCCCACCGGTCATTGGCTGCGGCAGCCCTATAGAGCGGCCCCATTTGTCATTGGCAGCACCGCGTATAAAATCATGAAATAAAACGGCCCACACGTCGCCGATAGATGGATGGCTGCTCCGACGTGTCTCGACCCTACCCGTCAAGACGAGACGGTCAGGGAGGAGCTGCCCCTGTGCGGCCCCACCCGGTCAGACTAACGGTCAAGGCCTCTGACCTGACGGCTACCGGCCGTTCCAGCACTTGTGCGTGTTTCAAACTAGAGGAGGGGAAAACTGAGGAAAAACTAAGGGACTGGGGAAAACTGAGTACAACTAACGAACCAGGGGCACGAAACTAGAAATCCCTAGATTGTATTTCAGTATAGAGAATTGGACCGGGGTCCACAGTTCACTAGAGGTGTCTCTCCCATAAGTTAAACAGCATGTTGGGTGAACAAATTACAGTTGGGTAATTGACAAATAAAGAGGGCATGACCATGCACATACATATCATGATGAGTATAGTGAGATTTAATTGGGCATTACGACAAAGTACATAGACCGCCATCCAGCATGCATCTATGCCTAAAAAGTCCACCTTCAGGTTATCATCCGAACCCCTCCAATTAAGTTGCTAACAACGAGACAATTGCATTAAGTATTGCGCGTAATGTAATCGGTAACTATATCCTCGAACATAGCACCAATGTTTTATCCCTAGTGGCAACAAAGACATCCACAACCTTAGAACTTTCTCACACTTGTCCCAGGATATCAATGGAGGCATGAACCCACTATCGAGCATAAATACTCCCTCTTGGAGTTACAAGCATCTACTTGGCCAGAGCATCTACTAGTAATGGAGAGCATGCAAGATCATAAACAACACATAGACATAACTTTGATAATCAACATAACAAGTATTCTCTATTCATCGGATCCCAACAAACGCAACATATAGGATTACAGATAGATGATCTTGACCATGTTAGGCAGCTCACAAGATCCGACAATGAAGCACAATGGGGAGAAGACAACCATCTAGCTACTGCTATGGACCCATAGTCCAGGGGTAGACTACTCACACATCACTCCGGAGGCGACCATGGCGGCGTAGAGTCCTCCGGGAGATGAATCCCCTCTCCGGCAGGGTGCCGGAGGCGATCTCCTGGATCCCCCGAGATGGGATCGGCGGCGGCGGCGTCTCTGGAAGGTTTTCCGTATCGTGGCTCTCGGTACTGGGGGTTTCGCGACGGAGGCTTTAAGTAGGCGGAAGGGCAGGTCAGGAGGCGGCACGAGGGGCCCAAACCACACGGCCGCGCGGCCAAGGGGGGGGCCACGCCGCCCTAGGGTGTGGCCACCTCGTGGCCCCACTTCGTCTCCTCTTCGGTCTTCTGGAAGCTTCGTGGCAAAATAGGACCCTGGGCGTTGATTTCGTCCAATTCCGAGAATATTTCGTTACTAGGATTTCTGAAACCAAAAGCAGAAACAAAGAATCGGCACTTTGGCATCTTGTTAATAGGTTAGTTCCAGAAAATGCACGAATATGACATAAAGTATGCATAAAACATGTAGATAACATCAATAATGTGGCATGGAACATAAGAAATTATCGATACGTCGGAGACGTATCAGCATCCCCAAGCTTAGTTCTGCTCATCCCGAGCAGGTAAAACGATAACAAAGATAATTTCTGGAGTGACATGCCATCATAACCTTGATCATACTATTTGTAAAGCATATGTAGTGAATGCAGCGATCAAAACAATGTATATGACATGAGTAAACAAGTGAATCATATAGCAAAGACTTTTCATGAATAGCACTTCAAGACAAGCATCAATAAGTCTTGCATAAGAGTTAACTCATAAAGCAATAATTCAAAGTAAAAGCATTGAAGCAACACAAAGGAAGATTAAGTTTCAGCGGTTGCTTTCAACTTATAACATGTATATCTCATGGATATTGTCAACATAGAGTAATATAATAAGTGCAATAAGCAAGTATGTAGGAATCAATGCATAGTTCACACAAGTGTTTGCTTCTTGAGGTGGAGAGAAATAGGTGAACTGACTCAACATTGAAAGTAAAAGAATTGTCCTCCATAGAGGAAAAGCATCGATTGCTATATTTGTGCTAGAGCTTTGATTTTGAAAACATGAAACTATTTTGTCAACGGTAGTAATAAAGCATATGTATCATGTAAATTATATCTTACAAGTTGCAAGCCTCATGCATAGTATACTAATAGTGCCCGCACCTTGTCCTAATTAGCTTGGACTACCGGATCATCACAATGCACATGTTTTAACCAAGTGTCACAAAGGGGTACCTCTATGCCGCCTGTACAAAGGTCTAAGGAGAAAGCTCGCATTGGATTTCTCGCTATTGATTATTCTCAACTTAGACATCCATACCGGGACAACATAGACAACAGATAATGGACTCCTCTTTTATGCATAAGCATGTAACAACAATTAATAATTTTCTCATATGAGATTGAGGATATATGTCCAAAACTGAAACTTCCACCATGGATCATGGCTTTAGTTAGCGGCCCAATGTTCTTCTCTAACAATATGCATGCTTAACCATAAGGTGGTAGATCACTCTTACTTCAGACAAGACGAACATGCATAGCAACTCACATGAAATTCAACAAAGAGTAGTTGATGGCGTCCCCAGTGAACATGGTTATCGCACAACAAGCAACTTAATAAGAGATAAAGTGCATAATTACATATTCAATACCACAATAGTTTTTAAGCTATTTGTCCCATGAGCTATATATTGCAAAGGTGAATGATGGAATTTTAAAGGTAGCACTCAAGCAATTTACTTTGGAATGGCGGAAAATACCATGTAGTAGGTAGGTATGGTGGACACAAATGGCATAGTGGTTGGCTCAAGTATTTTGGATGCATGAGAAGTATTCCCTCTCGATACAAGGTTTAGGCTAGCAAGGCTTATTTGAAACAAACACAAGGATGAACCGGTGCAGCAAAACTCACATAAAAGACATATTGAAAACATTATAAGACTCTACACCGTCTTCCTTGTTGTTCAAACTCAATACTAGAAATTATCTAGACCTTAGAGAAACCAAATATGCAAACCAAATTTTAGCATGCTCTATGTATTTCTTCATTAATGGGTGCAAAGCATATGATGCAAGAGCTTAAACATGAGCACAACAATTGCCAAGTATCACATTACCCAAGACATTATAGCAATTTACTACATGTATCATTTTCCAATTCCAACCATATAACAATTTAACGAAGAAGAAACTTCGCCATGAATACTATGAGTAGAAACTAAGGACATACTTGTCCATATGCTACAGCGGAGCGTGTCTCTCTCCCATAAAGTGAATGCTAGGATCCATTTTATTCAAACAAAACAAAAACAAAAACAAACCGACGCTCCAAGCAAAGCACATAAGATGTGATGGAATAAAAATATAGTTTCAGGGGAGGAACCTGATAATATTGTCGATGAAGAAGGGGATGCCTTGGGCATCCCCAAGCTTAGACGCTTGAGTCTTCTTAGAATATGCAGGGGTGAACCACCGGGGCTTCCCCAAGCTTAGAGCTTTCACTCTCCTTGATCATGTTGCATCATACTCCTCTCTTGATCCTTGGAAACTTCCTCCACACCAAACTTAGAACAACTCATTAGAGGGTTAGCGACAATAAAAATTAACATGTTCAGAGGTGACACAATCATTCTTAACAATTCTGGACATTGCATAAAGCTACTGGACATTAATGGATCAAAGAAATTCATCCAACATAGCAAAAGAGGCAATGCGAAATAAAAGGCAGAATTTGTCAAAACAGAACAGTTCGTATTGACGAATTTTATCGAGGCACCAGACTTGCTCAAATGAAAATGCTCAAATTGAATGAAAGTTGCGTACATATCTGAGGATCACTCACGTAAATTGGCATAATTTTCTGAGTTACCTACAGAGAAAACAGCCCAGATTCGTGACAGCAAAGAAATCTGTTTCTGTGCAGTAATCCAAATCTAGTATGAACTTTTCTATCAACGACTTTACTTGGCACAACAAAACACTAAACTAAGATAAGTAGAGGTTGCTACAGTAGTAAACAACTTCCAAGACACAAAATAAAAACAAAGTACTGTAGGTAAAAACCATGGGTTGTCTCCCATAAGCGCTTTTCTTTAACGCCTTTCAGCTAGGCGCAGAAAGTGTGTATCAAGTATTATCGAAGGGTGGTGCATTCTCAGCGGGGTGTGGAGTTTTCTCAACCAGGCATAGTATATTAGATACATAAGTTTTAGCATCTCCCTTTTCATTAGTCTTAGGCGTGCTACTCTCATCAAACAAATTTTCAGGAACAAGCCAAGCATAGTTATTTTCTAGTGCATCATTCATAGCTAGGAGTTTACATGGTATTGGTGCTTTGATCTCCCCTCCATCATTAATATTATTAGTGTACTTTATTCTATCAGTATCCATCTTTTCAAAGAGACTAACAAAATTGGTATATGAACCAAGCATATCATATTTAGCAAAGACCTTTCTAGCCTCTCTTGCTATACCACCAAATTCTCTAAGAAGGGTTTCTAAAACAAAATCTTTCTTTTCCCCTTCTTCCATATCACCGAGTGTAAGAAACATGTGTTGGATTATAGGATTAAGATTAACAAATTTAGTTTCCAACATGTGAACTAAAGAGGCAGCAGCAATTTCATAAGTAGGCGCAAGTTCTACCAAGTGTCTATCTCCAAAACCTTCAATGGTACTAACATGATTGAAAAATTCTTCTATATTATTTCTCCCAACTATAGACCCACGTCCTACCGGTATGTTTTTCGTGGTAAAATTAAAAGGAAACATGATGAATCAAGTAAAGTAAATGCAAGTAACTAATTTTTTTGTGTTTTTGATATAGCAAACAAGATAGCAAATAAAGTAAAACTAGCAACTAATTTTTTTGTATTTTGATTTAGTGCAGCAAACAAAGTAGTAAATAAAACTAAGCAAGACAAAAACAAAGTAAAGAGATTGGGAAGTGGAGACTCCCCTTGCAGCGTGTCTTGATCTCCCCGGCAACGGCGCCAGAAAAAGAGCTTGATGGCGTGTAACTCACACGTTCGTTGGGAACCCCAAGAGGAAAGTATGATGCGCACAGCAGCAAGTTTTCCCTCAGAAAGAAACCAAGGTTTATCGAACCAGGAGGAGCCAAGAAGCACGTTGAAGGTTGATGGCGGCGGGATGTAGTGCGGCGCAACACCAGGGATTCCGGCGCCAACGTGGAACCTGCACAACACAACCAAAGTACTTTGCCCCAACGAAACAGTGAGGTTGTCAATCTCACCGGCTTGCTGTAACAAAGGATTAACCGTATTGTGTGGAAGATAATTGTTTGCAGAAAATAGTAGAACAGTATTGCAGTAGATTGTATTTCAGTATAGAGAATTGGGCCGGGGTCCACAGTTCACTAGAGGTGTCTCTCCCATAAGATAAACAGCATGTTGGGTGAACAAATTACAGTTGGGCAATTGACAAATAAAGAGGGCATGACCATGCACATACATATCATGATGAGTATAGTGAGATTTAATTGGGCATTATGACAAAGTACATAGACCGCCATCCAGCATGCATCTATGCCTAAAAAGTCCACCTTCAGGTTATCATCCGAACCCTCCGTATTAAGTTGCTAACAACGAGACAATTGCATTAAGTATTGCGCGTAATGTAATCGGTAACTATATCCTCGAACATAGCACCAATGTTTTATCCCTAGTGGCAACAAGACATCCACAACCTTAGAACTTTCACATCGTCCCGTATATCAATGGAGGCATGAACCCACTATCGAGCATAAATACTCCCTCTTGGAGTTACAAGCATCTACTTGGCCAGAGCATCTACTAGTAACGGAGAGCATGCAAGATCATAAACAACACATAGACATAACTTTGATAATCAACATAACAAGTATTCTCTATTCATCGGATCCCAACAAACGCAACATATAGGATTACAGATAGATGATCTTGATCATGTTAGGCAGCTCACAAGATCCGACAATGAAGCACAATGGGGAGAAGACAACCATCTAGCTACTGCTATGGACCCATAGTCCAGGGGTAGACTACTCACACATCACTCCGGAGGCGACCATGGCGGCGTAGAGTCCTCCGGGAGATGAATCCCCTCTCCGGCAGGGTGCCGGAGGCGATCTCCTGGATCCCCCGAGATGGGATCGGCGGCGGCGTCTCTGGAAGGTTTTCCGTATCGTGGCTCTCGGTACTGGGGGTTTCGCGACGGAGGCTTTAAGTAGGCGGACGGGCAGGTCGGGTGGCGGCACGAGGCCCACACCACAGGCCGCGCGCCAAGGGGGCCGCGCCGCCTAGGGTGTGGCCACCTCGTGGCCCCACTTCGTCTCCTCTTCGGTCTTCTCGGAAGCTTCGTGGCAAAATAGGACCCCGGGCGTTGATTTTGTCCAATTCCGAGAATATTTCGTTACTAGGATTTCTGAAACCAAAAACAGCAGACAAAGAATCGGCACTTCGGCATCTTGTTAACAGGTTAGTTCCAGAAAATGCACGAATATGATATAAAGTGTGCATAAAACATGTAGATAACATCAATAATGTGGCATGGAACATAAGAAATTATCGATACGTCGGAGACGTATCAGCATGTCACTCCAGAAATTATCTTTGTTATCGTTTTACCTGCAGAACTAAGCTTGGGGATGCTGATACGTCTCCGAACGGACGCGTGTTGTACGCGTATCAAGCACTCAAGCAATTTACGCGTGTTGAATGCTTATGCATTAAAGAGGAGTCATTATCTGTTTTCTATGTTGTCCCGGTATGGATGTCTAAGTTGAGAATAATCAAAAGCGAGAAATCCAATGCGAACTTTCTCCTTAGACCTTTGTACAGGCGGCATAGAGGTACCCCTTTGTGACACTTGGTTGAAACATATGTTATGCAATGATAATCCATGTAAATCCAAGCTAATTAGGACAAGGTGCGAGAACTATTGGTATTCTATGCATGAGGCTTGCAACTTATAGGATGTCTTATGCATAACACATATGAATTATTACTACCGTTGACAAAATTGTTTCTATGTTTTCAAAATAAAAGCCCTAGCACAAAAATAGTAATCCATGCTTCCCTATGCGAAGGGCCATTCTTTTACTTTATGTTGAGTCAGTTCACCTATTTCTTTCTATCTTAGAAGCAAACACTTGTGTCAACTGTGTGCATTGATTCCTACATACTTGCTTATTTGCATTCATCATATTACTTTGTGTTGACAATTATCCATGAGATATACATGTTGAAGTTGAAAGCAACCGCTGGAACTTATATCTTCCTTTGTGTTGCTTCAAAACTTTCCACTAAGAATTTATTGCTTTATGAGTTAACTCCTATGCAAGTCTTATTGATGCTTGTCTTGAAAGTACTATTCATGAAAAGTCTTTGTTATATGATTCAGTTGTTTATTCATTGTCTTTACCATTGCTTCGAATCACTTCATTCATCTCATATGCTTTACAATAGTATTGATCAAGATTATGATAGCATGTCACTTCAGAAATTATCTTTGTTATCGTTTACCTACTCGAGGGCGAGTAGGAACTAAGCTTGGGGATGCTTGATACGTCTCAAACGTATCTATAATTTCTTATGTTCCATGCTACTTTTATGACAATACTCACATGTTTTATACACACTTTATGTCATTATTATGCATTTTCCAGCACTAACCTATTGACGAGATGCCGAAGCGCCAGTTCCTGTTTTGTGCTGTTTTTGGTTTCAGAAATCCTACAAAGGAAATATTCTCGGAATTGGACGAAATCAACGCCCAAGGTCTTATTTTTCCACGGAGCTTCCAGAAGACCGAGGAGCATACGAAGTGGGGCCACGAGGTGGCCAAACCATAGGGCGGCGCGACCTGGATGGGCCCGCGCCGGCCTATGGTGTGGGCCCCTCATCAGCCCTCCGACCCTGCCCTTCCGCCTACTTAAACTCTCCGTCGCGAAAACCCTATTACCGAGAGCCACGGTACGGAAATAGTTCCAGAGACGCCGTCGCCGCCAATCCCATCTCAGGGGATTCAGGAGATCGCCTCCGGCAACCTGCCGGAGAGGGGAATCATCTCCCGCGGGACTCTTCATCACCATGATCGCCTCCGGACTGATGTGTGAGTAGTTCATCCTTGGACTATGGGTCCATAGCAGTAGCTAGATGGTTGTCTTCTCCTCTTGTGCTATCATGTTTAGATCTTGTGAGCTGCCTATCATGATCAAGATCGTCTATTTGTAATGCTACATGTTGTGTTTGTTGGGATCCGATGAATATGGAATACTATGTCAAGTTGATTATCAATCTATCATGTGTTGTTTATGATCTTGCATGCTCTCCGTTGCTAGTAGAGGCTCTGGCCAAGTTGATACTATTTCATCCCGCCGCATGGACTATCTTTGGTGGCGCAACTATTTCAGATGCGCTCGTGGTATGGACTATCTTTGGTCGGATGTCAACTGCGTTCGCAATGTGACCTGCTTCCATATCGGTCTCGCCGCAAGCCGAGTTAAAGGACTTATCTTCTTTGACTCTAGATATATCTTCTCATGATGAGCTCCCGGGTCAATGGCTTCATCATCTATGATTACTCGATGGACTTGTTCTCTTCGGCTCTGGATATATCTTCTCCCGATGCACTCTCGAGTGCGCTGGAATTCAAGAAGACATGAAGACTCCTTACTCCCATCGGGAACGCCAGTTCATTGGAATTCAAGAAGATATGAAGACTCCTTACTCCCAATGGGAGCGCCGGTTCACTGGAATTCAAGCAGATATTGAGACTCAAGTTTTGTTTCTCTGAAGAATTGCAGTAGTTCGGGACACCCGAACTACATCGACATGAGCGTTGTTCGTATATTACAACGAACATCGGTTCGATGGAAAATACGCCCAGAGATTGCACTCTAAAAAAGTCTCTGAAATTACGAGTGCTATGATGCAAAATCAACGGGGACCTTGCTCTTTTTCCTTTGCTATAGATGCCTCAAAGAGTGCCGCAGATAGCAAGGATCATGAAACAACGGGGACCTTGCTCTTTTCCTTTGCTATAGATGCCTCAAAGAGTGCCGCAGATAGCAAGGATCATGAAACAACGGGGACCCTACTCTTTTCCTTTGCTATAGATGCCTCAAAGAGTGCCGTAGATAGCAAGGATCATGAAACACGTACGAAAACGACCCACGTTCGATACTTTAATTACAAAGGTATCAAAGAGCGACGGAGTCATCGGCAGATCTAGTGCCACCGATGTATTCCGGAGCTGCTATCAAGACATGCATCGGTTGAAAGCAAAGTTGCACATACAACGGGTTTAGCAAGACCCGCAACACGAGCTGATCACTCAAATAATTTGCTGCCGGTAAACTTACAAAAAATGGCATCAACGATGCCCAAGGTGCATTAAGAATTTCCCCTTGAAATAAACAACAATGTGTCAACGGCACCTGAAGAAAACTATAAACATCGGGTTGCTCGACTTGAGTCTACTCACGGTTGCAAGCATCAGTGCCCAGACTCGGGGGCTACTTCCATCAGGAGCACTGGACGCGCACCCGATAAAATCATCGGCTCCTCCAGGATATCACCCAAATCATAGGCTCCTCCTGGATATCATCTGAATCATCGGCTCCTCCTGGATATCACCTAAATCATCGGCTCCTCCTGGATATCACCCAAATCATCGGCTCCTCCAGGATATCACCTAAATCATCGGCTCCTCCTGGATATCACCCAAATCATCAGCTCCTCCTGGATATTATCTTCCAAATCATCAATTCCTCTATCTATGATATCATCAGAGTCATCGACATCATGTTCTCAGAACTCGAAGACATGTACGATATTCGACTCAGCATTTTTTACACCCTGTACATAACTATTTCTTATTTATTTACAGGCTCGGGTGATACTTGTAATGTCCCAGGTTTAGAGACGATCGAGGGGTAGATTTTAGAAAGGGATGTGCATTGCATTGTAATTTACGGGGAAATTTCGCGATTTTAAAACAAAAACTGCATCGAAGGGGGACAAGTTTCTCTCTCGACACCTTACAGGGTTAGGGTTTCGAGAGTGCGACAAACCTGTTCCTTATTCAACTAAACTAGGGTTTGGAGAAGAGAGTGGAGAGTTTGCATCACAAACTTAAGTTGCATGATTGAATTCTAAACTAAGTTGTATGATTGAATTCAATCCAAATTTGAATTTGAAATTCAAATTCAAACATCAAATGATTATCACATAATTCAAACTTGAGATAATTTCATAAACAATTATCAATAATCAAGATTATAAGTAATACAACAATTACGTAAAGCTCATTAAGGAAAATGGGAGCTTTATTGATAATCACACATTATACATTGTCAATTACAATATTCAGAATTGAAATAAATGAATTATTACAACACATTACACAAATTGGGATAAATAGAAAAAGAAGTTAAAAGAAAAGTACAAGTATGAATCTGTCCTAAATACTACAATGTGAATATCATCTAATCTTGAGCTTGAAGATCATCATGTCCAATTGATCATCATTTTGAAACTGCACATAAACACAACAAACACAAGTTATGCCAAGTGGCATAGCCACTTGGCAGGTTAGAAACTAAATGAAAAGGGAGGGGATATGATCAAAGCTGCCGAGCTGATCCATCTCTCAGCCAAGACACAAGCCAAATACCAAGCATGTGCACACACACACAGCCTAGCAGCTCACCAGGCCTTGTGCATGCAGCACACACACACAGCACAGAGAAGAGTCAGCAACACATGCCAGGCAGTGATGTCGACCAGAGAAGCAAGGGCCAGGCATATAAAACCTTTTCCACAGTAAACCCTAGCTCATTCATCGACAAAGCAGCAGGGTAAGTCACCAGATAGCAAGAATAGCTCAAGAACAGGTGAACAGCCAGAGCTGTCTCACCTATTCCCAAATCACCAGAAATTAACCAAGCATCAAGTTTGCAAGGAGGAGCAGGGCAAGCCAAGAAATCAACCAGCAGCTGAACCTCTACACCAACACCCATTTCTAGGAGCTGGAGTGAGGTATACCAATAAATCATGAGCAAGCAAGGTTTTGCTCATATAAATCCATCTTATGCACAAGCCACAGAAGCAAAGTGGGTAGAAACCCTATATGTGAGTCATCATATGGCTACTAGCCAAATTGGTGCAAGTAAACAAGAGGAAAACCAATAGGAAGGCACCCTGGGAACATTGGCTATGCCAAACCAGTGGCATAATCAAAGAAATCCAACAAGGGATGATCCTATCTAGCTAGCCAGATTCACTTAGCACCTATGGCCACTACACCATCAGACAGATAGACTATCAAGTGTCTATTCATGTTTGTCAACATCAAAAGCATCTGGCAACCAAATATGGTCAAGCCAGTGAGCAACTATTCACCACAGCAAGCCACAGAGAAAGGGGAGCTACCATGACAGCACCAAAGGGCTGTCAGGGCCACCTCAACCCACAGCCAACACTTCCAGCCATCACATCATCACCCAAGAGGGTTCAGTATGAGCTAGGGTACCCAACCAGGGGTTGGCATCCCTCTATCTACATCAAATCCATCCATATGATCATTACTGCTAAACAGTTCACATCATTTATCCATCTAATAAGGCAGGGAAATACAGATAAATGAAACAGACAAGTAATCAAAGCACCAACATCTTGCCAGTGACCCAATGGATCACTGCAAGCATCAGTTGATGCTTGAGCAAGCATCAACACACACCAACACATGTATGTGTGTCACACAGACACAAGGATAAGCATCAGAAAGGCACAGGCAGTAGGATGGTAAACAATCAACATGCACCTGATGATCACTGGATCATCAGAGCCTGCCAAATTATGCAAGTGCTTGTCAGAGACAAGCCTGGCATCAATTCATGAACTATATAAATGAAATAGCCACAATTAAGAAATAGTTGCACCACAGATAATCATCTAAACAAATCTGTAACTGTATCCAGTAACACATTATCAAGAGGGGAAAACTATCTAGCCAACCATCATGCTCAGTTGAGCATTCTCATGAATTAGAACACAATGAACCAGCCCAGAGGCACTGGCACTTGCAAATATGCAAGAATTGCACACTGTAACCAAGCCAGGGAATCTTACATGAATACACTTGAGTTCTAGCAAGCATGGCAACCACAATAGAGGCACAGAGCAGGAATTTTGTAAAAATAGCAAGCACTGGCATGGCCAGGGTAACAATGGCCAATGCCAGTAGGGCCAGTAGCAAGAATAGCAGCAGTAGCACACGCGCATCCACAACAAGCACAAGCAACAGAGCACATAGAGGGAGAGCAGCAGCACAAGCAATGGCCATGGCCAGTAGAGCACGGCACAGCATATGCACAAGGAAAAGCAGGCCAGTGGCCAGAGCTAGACTAGAAGGGAAGGAGAAGAGGAAGAACAGGTAGTAGAGAAGGAGGGAGGCGGTGAGCACTTACAGGCGTAGCGAAGAGAAGCACGACCATGGCGGCCATGGCGGCACACGCCAGAGCGCGGCGGCGCCAAGCCAAGCCAGGCCATGGCGGCACCACGGCACCACCCGCACCACGGCGGCGAAGCCGGGGCGGAGTCCAAGCACCAGGAGCGCCAGGAACGGCGGGATCGAGCGGATCCCGTAACCCTAGCACCAGAAGGGGTCGAGGCCGAGAGCAGCAGGTCGCCCGCGTCAGATCGACGCGGATAGGATTGACCGCCGTCATGGGGCGCGTCGATTGCGCACCATGGCGGGGGCCAGGTCCGGCGAATCTCGCCGGAATCGAGCGGCGACGGCGGAGGCGACGCGAGTCGCCAGAGCGGGCTAGGGTTAGGGTTCGGTCGCGCGTGAGAGGGAGAGAGAGAAGTGGGGCTGGTCGAGCCGGACCAGGCCAGTCGGTTCGACCTAACCCACTGGGTTGCACCGACAGGTAGGCCCAGGGACATTTTTGCCATTTCACAACTTAATTAAATTACATAAACTTTGGTAAATCACAATAAATACTTAAATAACTCTAAAAAAATAATTAAAAATATGAAAATTGATCAGCATAAAATTCTCTACCTGAATAAAATATCAAAGGGAATTTTCGAAGACAACTAAGAATAAGTCTTAATTTGATGATTTAAATAATCATTTAAATCACTCATATTATTTTCAATAATGAAAATTAGTTCAATAATACCTTTGGACTATAAAAAACACCTTGACAACATTTCAAGGTTGTATTTTATCCTAAACAGAGTATCCCTAAATTGTTCTTAGTATTAACCTTCCACATAAAATAATAAAACACCAGAAAGGGGGGAACAACCCTAAAAGCTGAATCATGCATAATTGCTTCTTTAACCATTGCCCTTATCGGACAATGATGCTATTTTTCAGCAACAGAGGACAAGGGTCAGTCCACACCATCCAACTGCAACACTTTGCAGTGTTCAGGCAAGTTCATCACTTGCTCATGTCATTTGAGTATTTCTATCAAATTACTTGCAAAGTACTATGGTTATCACTATTGCATAAAAACCAAAACCACTACTTTCATAACTATGAATATGACTATGTGGCGGGCAATGGAACCATGGATTGTGTTGATATGGTGGAGGTTCCATTGCAAGGGTTATATCCATTTAGGATTAAACAACAAATGTCGCCAGTGATTCTTGTGCCGTAATACCCGTGTTAACCATAAGATCCGGAGTGGGACGGAGTAGTCAAAAGTGTTTCCACCTCTCGTTCATCAACGGATGCGCTTTACCGTAGACACTTGTATCTGTCAGGGCAAGCGGTTGGCTGGGGAAGCCTTAAGTCCCCACGGCATAGTCCGTAGACACTTGTCGCTCGAAGTGCAAGCGGTTGGCTGGGGAAGCCTTAAGTCCCCACGGTATTGTGGTCTATGATGGGTTGCAGCTACCGGCGAAGGAGTTTGGTTAACGAGTCCCAAACTGTTGTCGTGGTCGGGGTCCACCCGTGAGTGGGAATAATGGGACCGGCGAGGACCCAGGGTCGGGGCATGCAACAAAGGGTGGGTGTTCGAGGTAGCGGAGGAACATGATTGGCTAGACCTTATACCGGGCCTCACACCAAAGGAAGTGTGGACGGGAAAGCTGCCCGGTTGGCACCAAGGTTAAGATCTCTTATGGGTAAAGCAACACACCTCTGCAGAGTGTAAAGAAGCGTGACTGTCACTCCTCGTTCGGGATAAGGAATCGCTAACGCCCGGAAAGGAGCTGCATGAAGTTCTAGTGAACCGGTGAAGGCTGACGGACATAGCTCTTTGGAATAAAAGCAATCTCTTGAAGAAATGTTTATCAAAACTTGCATTGGTATTAGACTTTCTGGTCTAATATCGTAGCTAGAGCATTAAACACCTCTTATCTATAATGAACTTGTTGAGTACGCTCGTACTCATACCACTCTTAAATCCCATGCTTAGATTGTCTGAATCGTCTGGAGGAGGACTACGACAACAATGAAGGATCCGAGATCATTGGCTATGAAGAACCAGACCTCTCTGGAGGTATCGAAGGCGTAGACTATCTCATTGTCTACGGATCCGGGGAGGCTTCCGGAGGAGATCAAGCCTGAACATCTCAAGTAGTAGTAGTAGCCGAGCAGCCCGAACCCTTAGTATTTAGCTGCTCGAGGAAATAAATGTATAACTTAATGAGACTCTTATATTGTAAGTTAAGTTGGGTTCGCCTCGAACCCAGGAGTATTCCTCTTAGGACCCAAGAGGAGCTCCGAGATGACATGTGTATGATAGTTGTAATAATAAATGAATGAGTTATGGACCTGCTATGTTCTGTTGTACTACTCTGAGGGATGTAATATTTGCGGAATGGTACTTCGTGAATGTTATATCAACGACTGGCATACTACAACATGCAGTGGTATGCAGGGTCACCACAATACTCCCATCGGGAGCGCTGGTCACGCACCCTAGAAAAAGATGGCAACCTCGCCAACAAAGAAGAATAAAGTTGAAGATGTCGGCATCAACAATCAAGATCTTCGAGTAGTACAACTTGAGTCTATGCGTGGCTGCAAGCACCCGCCCATAGACTCGGGGGCTACTCCCATCGGGAACGCTTCACGCACCCGACAGAAAGCAACTTCGACTCTGCATCAAGCACAAGATTCAACAGATGATCAAGACATTCGGCGAAGACAACTTTAGTCCCTGCCCGAAGCTTCACTTCGGCCAGACACTCGGGGGCTACTGATGTGGGCATAACCCTTCGGGTACTCGACATTGCCATACCCGGTGCAAACTATGAAGCTGGACCAGCACAAGGACTCAACAAGCTGGACCTGCACGCGCCTCAACTTGGACTACAAGGAAAGAAGACTCCAATACGAATCCTACTAGAACTCTTGTAAACCCTAGCTTGGCTGATATATAAAGCCAGGCAGGGGCACCCCTTAGGGACACACAGAATCAGAAACACAAATCATAGAGGCGACACGCATAGACACCGCAACCCGCGGATTAGAACTAGACTAGATCCAACAACTCCGCCTACGGCGGCTCCCTGTACACATATTTTCATATACTGGATTGCTAGCAGGACGTAGCGATCCTCCACCGCGGGGACGTGAACCTGGGTACGTCGTGTACCGCCTCGCTCCCAGAACTTCCATCATCGCCTTTCTCTAAAACCCAAGTCCCTCATGGTGGGTATTGCCGAGGAACCGCCTCGTCAATACATATCATTGATTTTTTTTTACTAGCGTGCCTTTTCCACTTAGTCTTCACTCATGTCGCGATTCAGGAACACAGAGCTCAATGATCTCCTCTGTTCCATAGCCCTTGGAGATGCTTCCTTCTGGCCAAGCACGATTATGAACATATTTCTTTAAGACTCCCATAAATCTCTTGAAGGGGAACATATTGCGTAGAAATACATGACCGACAATGACAATCTCTTCGACAAAGCGAACTAGGAGATGCGTCACAATATTAAAAAAGGATGGCGGGAACACCAACTCAAAACTAACAAGATATTGGACCACATCCTTTTGTAACCTTGGCAGAATATCTGGATTGATTACCTTCTGAGATATTGCATTGAGGAATGCACATAGCTTCACAATTGGTACTCGAACTTTTTTAGTAGAAGCCTCCTCAATGCAACCGGAAGCAACTGCGTCATAATCACATGGTAGTCATGCGACTTCAGGTTCTGGACTTTTTTATCTGCCATATTTATTATCCCATTTATATTCGACGAGAAGCCAGACGACACCTTTATATTGTAAAGGCCTTCAAAAAAGATTTTATTCTCCGCTTTGTTAAGAGCGTAGCTTGCTGGACTTAAGTGACACTTTTTATATGTCTTGTTCTATGGATATCTGTTGTCTGGGTCTTTCATATGTTGTTGGTCTTCCCGTGATTCTGGTGTATCTTTTATCTTCCCGTACACGACCAGGAAGTCTAGTGATACGTCTCAAACGTATCTATAATTTCTTATGTTCCATGCTAGTTTTATGACAATACCTACATGTTTTATTCATAGTTTATATCGTTTTGATGCATTTTCTGGAACTAACCTATAAACAAGATGCCGAAGTGCCAGTTCCTGTTTTCTGCTGTTTTTGGTTCCAGAAAGGCTGTTCGGGCAATATTCTCGGAATTCGACGAAACAAAAGCCAAACATCTTATTTCACCGAGACGGACCAGAACACCGAAGAGGAGACGGAGAGGAGGCCCAGGGCCTCCGCACCATAGGCTCGTGCGGCCAAGAGGGGGGCGTGCCGCCCTATGGGGTGGGCCCCCCAGGCACCCCTTGCGCCGCCTCTTCGCCTATAAAATCCCTCGAGACCTAAAAACTCGATACCAATTGACGAAACTCCAGAAAGACTCCAGGGACGCCGCCGCCATCACGAAACTCTGTTTCGGGGGACAGAAGTCTCTGTTCCGGCACGCCGCCAGGATGGGGAATTGCTCCCGGAGTCATCTCCATCGACACCACCGCCATCTTCATCGCCATTGCTGTCTCCTATGATGAGGAGGGAGTAGTTCTCCCCCGAAGCTGAGGGCTCTACCGGTAGCTATGTGGTTCATCTCTCTCTCCCATGTGATCTTTATGTGATCATGAGCTTTGTATCACTATTAATCTATGTGCTACTCTAGTGATGTTATTAAAGTAGTCTATTCCTCCTCCATGATGTAAAGTTGATAGTGTGTGCATCATGTAGTACTTGGCGTAGGTTATGATTGTAATCTCTTGTAGATTATGAAGTTAACTATTACTATGATAGTTTTTTATGCGATCTATTCCCCCTTTCATAGCTATTGTTGACAGTGTGTATGCTATGTTAGTACTCGGTCTAAATTGCAACGGTCTATTATGCACTCTAGATGTTACTTAAATATGAACTCCGAATGTTGTGGAGCTTGTTTACTCCGGCTTGAGGTGTGCTTTTGTAGCCCTACACAATGAATGGTGTTTGTTATCCAACAAGATAGTGTAGAAAGTAGCATTTATTTATTCAGTTATGTGATCATTGTTGAGAGTGTCCACTAGTGAAAGTATGATCCCTAGGCCTTGTTTCTAAGCATTGAAACACCGTTTCCAACAAGTTCTGTTACATGTTTGCTTGCTGCCCTCTTTATTTCAGATTGCAATTACTACTTACAATCATCCATATTACTTGTATTTCACTATCTCTTCGCCGAACTAGTGCACCTATACATCTGACAAGTGTATTAGGTGTGTTGGGGACACAAGAGACTTCTTGTATTGTAATTGTAGGGTTGCTTGAGAGGGATATCTTTGACCTCTACCTCCCTGAGTTCGATAAACCTTGGGTGATTCACTTAAGGGAAACTTGCTGTTGTTCTACAAACCTCTGCTCTTGGAGGCCCAACACTGTCTACTGGAATAGAAGCGTGCGTAGACATCATCTAGCAGGTTCGTGTAAAGATTTTTTGTCACGTGCATCACGTTGATTGAAGAGCGGACATGTAGGTCTTTCCAATAGGGTAGCTCCCAAAATATAGATTTATTATTCCACATGGGTGCTTGTCTGGTAGCGACATAATTCAGATCAGATTGACCGCTAGGACCCTTTCCAAAGATTACTTGTAGGTCCTTGACCATATCAAGTAAAGAATCACCAGTACAGAGGTCAGGTTTCTTCCAGTGATCTGCCTCACCTCTGAATTGCTTGCCTTCCTTTCTCACGGCATGCCTGGTTGGAAGAACTCGACGATGTTCCAGGTACACAACTTTTTTTACAATTATCCAAATATATACCTTCAATATCATCTAAACAATGTGTGTATGCATTGTATCTCTTGTTTGTATGTCCTGAAAGGTTACTAAGAACAGATCAATCATTGATGATCACTAAAAGCAACGCTCGTAGGTCAAATGGCTCATGTTTGTGCTCATCCCACTCTCATACACATGGTTTGGCTCACAACTGTAAGAGTTCTTCAATTAATGGTCTTAGGTACAAATAAATATCGTTCTCGGGTTGCTTCGGGCCTTGGATGAGCACTGGCATCATAATGAACTTTTGCTTTATGCACAACCAAGGAGGAAGGTTATAGATACATAGAGTTACATGCCAGGTGCTATGACTGCAGCTCTTTTCCCCAAAAGTATTCATGCCATCTTTATTTAGACCAAACCTTAAGTTCCTCGAGTCCCCACCTACAAAGTCCAGGTAGTCTCTCTCGATTTGTCTCCACTGCGACCCATCAACGGGGTGTCTCAACATCGCGTCTTTCTTACAGTCTTCTTTGTGCCATCGCAACAACATGACATGCTCTTTGTTCATGAACAGACGTTTCAACCGTGGTATTATAGGAGCATATCATATAACCTTGGCAGGAACCCTCTTCCTGGGGGGGCTAGCCCTCAACATCACTAGGGTCATCTCGTCTAATCTTATACTACAGTGTAGTGCATATTGGGCATGCTTCCAAATTTGTGTACTCCTCACCGTGGTAGAGGATGCATCCATTAGTGCATGCATGTATCTCTGCACCTCTAATCCTAGAGACCAGAGAACCTTCTTTACTTTGTACGTACTGTCAGGTAATTTATTATCTTTTGGAAGCTTCTTCTTCATTATTTTCAATAACTTCTCAAATCCCTTGTCACATAAATCAGTCTCCGCCTTCCATTGCAGCAACTTCATTGTGGTACCAAGTTTTGTGTTGCCATCTTCGCAATTTGGGTACAACTTTTTTTGTGATCCTCTAACATGCTCTGTAACTTCCATTCTCGTTTACACTTTCTACTTCTATGTGTGCATCAACGATGGCCCGATGAAGATCATCAACGAACTCATCTGATGCCTCTTCATCTTCAGCTTCCCCCGTTGCAGTATCACCGTATTCAGGGTACATATAATCATCCTCTTCTTCTTCATTGTCTTCCATCATAACCCCTATTTCTCCGTGCTTGGTCCAACAATTATATCTAGGCATGAAAACCTTTCCGAAGCAGGTGGGGGTGAAGGACTTTTCAGGAAGCGTAATACTTTAAGTTCCGACAGTCAACACATCGACAACACATAAAACTATCCGCCCATTGGTTTTCCCGAGCCACACGGATAAAATCTTTCAGGCCCGCAGAGAAATCGTTATGGCGTCGGTCACCGTACATCCATTGCCGCCGGTTAATATGCATCATATAATTAAGTTGATTAGAAACCATTACAGAACATCATGAATAGTGAAATGACCATGATACATCTCAAACATATCTATAATTTTTGATGTTATATGTTTGTTTTACACCAATTTATATATGTTTTACTTACACTTCGTTGCACTTTACATGATTTCCGGCACTAACCTATTAACAAGAGTGCCAGTTCCCTGTTTTCTGCTGTTTTTGTATTTCAAAAAAGTTGTACAACAAATATTCTCAGAATTAGAAGAAACAAAAGCTGAAGTCAATATTTTACTGTAACGAAGACGAAGTCCGAAGGGGGGTCGAAGAGGCGCAGCAGGGCGCCCAAACCACCCATAGGCGCGACCTGGACCTAGCCTACGCCTAGGGTAGGTGTGGGGCCACCAGGCACCCCACCGACCTAAATCCTCCGCCAATTTATACATCTTCTCGGGAAAACCCTGGATACCCTAACCTCCATCCACGAAAAGTTCCATCGCGGCCGCCATCGCTGAACCCATCTCGGGGGTTCTAAAGCTCTTCCCGGCACCCTGCCGGAGGGGGAAATCATCGCCGGATGCATCTACATCGTCATGCCCACCTCCGAAGTGATGCGTGAGTAGGTCATCTTTGGACTATGGGTCCATAGCAGTAGCTAGATAGTTGTCTTCTCCACTTTGTGCTTCATGTATAGTTCTTGTGAGCTGCCCTACATGATCAAGAGCATCTTTATGTAATCCTATATGTTGTGTTTGCTGAGATCCGATGAATATTGTATACTATGCTGAGATTGATTATATATTCATGTCATATGTTATTTGTGATCTTGCATGCTCTCCATTGCTAGTAGAAACTTTGGTCAACTGGACACTTGTGACTCCAAGAGGGGGTATTTATGCTAGATAGTAGGTTCATGCCTCTAGTTTGTAGGAGAGTGACATTAAACTTCTAAGATTGTAGATGTGCTATTGCTACTAGGGAGAAAACAACAATATTTTATCCGAGGGTAATTCTATTGTTTACTTTACACACATTGCTTAATGCGATAGCCTGCTGCTTGCAACTTAATACTGAAAGGGGTTCGAACGATGACCTAAAGGTGGATTATTAGTCATAGACGTAAACAAATCTTGCATGGAAAAAATTCTTTTAACTATTGTCGACTCCCAGGCTATATGCTTCATAAATTCTTGGCCGCTGAATCGCAGGATAGCCTTCATCCTACTTGTCCAGTTATTCTTCTTAGTGAACATTAAGAATAACATTAGAGAAAATATGCACGTTATGAGACTTCACATGGATGCAAATCTTGCAAGGGAAAAACTATCAACGACACTTAGTCTGCAAGAAAGGGAAGAATATGAACTTCAGTTTGTTCCGCACGTACTGGCTGGTTGTTGACTCGAAAGTAGGATTGAGGGTATATAGGATCTATCGAGTGAGGTATAGCTTTGCCAATTTTTCCAAGAAAGCGATAGCTCCAGTGCTCCACCATTACCAAAACATGACAAAGAAACTTATGAATTTATGGTCTATGAACAATTTTCAATTTATTGAAGTACAAAATCTACACTTAAACATGCATGAATTCTAAATAGGAGTGTTGTATCTTGCGAAAAAATTACATATTATTTAAGTTTCATCTAGTTCACACCAATATACATTTGAAGTGGAAACAAACTTATCTGGTACATCAGCGAGTGCAAGATTATCTTCAATTCCTTGAATTGACCGGCAAACTTGCGCCCGCACCAGGGGCGGGACCGTCACCGCGGCAGCCGGGGCCGGGGCATGGAGGGGCGGGGCCGCGGGCCTGGGCGATGAGGGCGGTGGCGGCGGAGTTGGCCGCCGCGTTGGCCTGCTGCATCTCCTCCATCAGGAGCATCGCTCTGGTGCGGAGGAAGGTGGGCAGCGGGTCGGTCATGGAGATCACCGTGGCGGCGGAGGCGAAGCAAGGGCCGAGTCCGCTCAGGGTGTTGAGGACGAGGGCGCGGTCGCTCATGGGAGAGTCGTTGTCGGCGAGCGCATCGGCGATATGCTTCTGGCGGCGACAGTACTCGTGGATGGAGATGGATCCCTGCACAAGCTGGCGAAAGTCATTGTCAAGGTAGATGGCTTTGTCCGCCTTGTTCGTGGTGAAGAGGTCGCGTGCCGCGAGCCACAGCTGACACGCAGTCTGATCTCCCACAAGGATCATGTCCGCGACGTCTTCGTCGATGGCGGCGTGGAGGTGGTTGAGGATGGTGTAGTCGGCGGTGGCCTGATACGTCTCCAACGTATCTATAATTTCTGATGTTCCATGCTTGTTTTATAACAATACCTACATGTTTTATTCACACTTTATGATGATTTTATGCATTTTCCGGAACTAACCTATTGACGAGATGCCGAAGTGCCAGTTCCTGTTTTCTACTGTTTTTGGTTTCAGAAATCCTAGTAAGGAAATATTCTCGGAATTGGATGAAATCAACGCCCAGCATCTTATAATTCCACGAAGCTTCCAGAACACCAGAGAGGGACCAGAGGAGAGCCCTGTGGGGCCCACACGTGTGGGTGGCGCGGCCCAAGGGGGGGCGCGCCCCCCTATTGTGTGGAGCCACCGCAGCCCTTCCGACTCCGACTCTTCGCCTATAAGAAGCCTCCTGACCTAAATCTTCGAGATGAATAAGCCACGGTACGAGAAACCTTCCAGAGCCGCCGCCATCGCGAAGCCAAGATCTGGGGGACAGGAGTCTCTGTTCCGGCACGCCACCGGGACGGGGAAGTGCCCCCGGAAGGCATCTCCATCGACACCACCGCCATCTTCATCACCGCTGCTGTCTCCCATGAGGAGGGAGTAGTTCTCCCTCGAGGCTAAGGGCTGTACCGGTAGCTATGTGGTTAATCTCTCTCCTATGTACTTCAATACAATGATCTCATGAGCTGCCTTACATGATTGAGATTCATATGAGCTTTGTATCACTATTAATCTATGTGCTACTCTAGTGATGTTATTAAAGTACTCTATTCCTCCTCCATGATGTAATGGTGACAGTGTGTGCATCATGTAGTACTTGGCGTAGTTTATGATTGTGATCTCTTGTAGATTATGAAGTTAACTATTACTATGATGGTATTGATGTGATCTATTCCTCCTTTCATAGTGTGATGGTGACAGTGTGCATGCTATGTTAGTACTCGGTATAATTGCGTTGATCTATCATGCACTCTAAGGTTATTTAAATATGAATATCGAATGTTGTGGAGCTTGTTAACTCTGGCATTGAGGTGCTCTTGTAGCCCTACACAATTAATGGTGTTCATCATCAAACAAGAAAGTGTAGAGTGGTTTTATTATGTGATCAATGTTGAGAGTGTCCACTAGTGAAAGTATGATCCCTAGGCCTTGTTTCCAAATACTGCAATCACTGCTTGTTTACTGTTTTACTGCATCTCTACTTCCTGCAATATTTCCCACGTCAACTGCACGCCAACAAGTATTTTCTGGCGCCGTTACTACTGCTCATATACAATTATACCACTTGTATTTCACTATCTCTTCGCCGAACTAGTGCACCTATACATCTGACAAGTGTATTGGGTGTGTTGGGGACACAAGAGACTTCTTGCATTGTGATCGCAGGGTTGCTTGAGAGGGATATCTTTGACCTCTTCCTCCCTGAGTTCGATAAACCTTGGGTGATCCACTTAAGGGAAAACTTGCTGCTGTTCTACAAACCTCTGCTCTTGGAGGCCCAACACTGTCTACAGGAAAAGAAGCGTGAGTAGACATCAAGCTATTTTCTGGCGCCGTTGCCGGGGAGGAAAGGTAAAAGGCACTCACACTCTGGTCCCAGGTAACTAAGTTATTTTCTGGTACCGTTGTAAGTGCTCGAAGCTATTTCCTTTAGATCCTGCAATTGCATCTTTTTGTTTCTTGTTTTTATTTCACTAGTTAGGCATAATGGAAAGCAACATGGAGCTTTTAAATCTTTTTCCCAAGTTAAGACATGGATGGTTTGATGCGAAAATTAAAAAACCCATGGAACATATTAGTATGAACACTTTGAATACTATTGTTGCTAATGATATAGAAAGTTCTAAGCTTGGGGAAGCTGGTTTTGATGAGCATGATATTTTTAGTCCCCCAAGCATGGAGGAGAAAATTTTCTTTGATGATACTTTGCCTCCTATTTATGATGATTATAATGATAGTGGTCTTTTGGTGCCGCCTGTTATGGAGGATAAATTTGATTATGATTACAATATGCCTCCTATATTTGATGATGAGAATAATAATGATAGCTACTTTGTTGAATTTGCTCCCACTACAATTGATAAGAATGACTATGCTTATGTTGGGAGTAGTAATTATTTTATGCATGAGATTAATGATAAGAATGCTTTATGTGATACTTATATTGTTGAGTTTGCTCATGATGCTACTGGATATTATTATGAGAGAGGAAAATATGGTTGTAGAAATTTTCATGTTACTAAAACACCTCTCTATATGCTAAAAATCTTGAAGTTGAGCTTTTCTAGTTTTCCTATGCTTGTTGCATTATGCTTCATGAATTTGTTTATTTACAAGATTCCTTTTCATACGAAGTGGGTTAGACTTAAATGTGTTTTCAATTTGCTTTTTGATGCTCTGTTTTGCTTCAACTCTTATTTCTTGGGAGTGCATCACTGAAATTACTGAGCCCATCTTAATGGCTATAAAGAAAGCACTTCTTGGGAGATAACCCATGTTTTTATTTTACTACATCAATTTTGTTTTATATTTGAGTCTTGGAAGTTGTTACTACTGTAGCAACCTCTCCTTATCTTTATTTTATTGCATTGTTGTGCCAAGTAAAGTCTTTGATAGCAAGGTTGATACTAGATTTGGATTACTGCGCAGAAACAGATTTCTATCTGTCACGAATTTGGGCAGGGTTCTCTGTAGGTAACTCAGAAAAATCTGCCGATTTACGTGCGTGATCCTCAGATATGTACGCAACTTTCATTCAATTTGAGCATTTTCATCTGAGCAAGTCCAGTGCGTCTAAAAAATTCATCTTTACGGACTGTTCTGTTTTGACAGATTCTGCCTTTTATTTCGCATTGCTTCTTTTGTTGTGTTGGATGGATTTCTTTGTTCCATTAACTTCCAGTAGCTTTGGGCAATGTCCAGAAGTGTTAAGAATGATTGTGTCACCTCTGAACATGTGAATTTTTGATTATGCACTAACCCTCTAATGAGTTTGTTTTGAGTTTGGTGTGGAGGAAGTTTTCAAGGATCAAGAGAGGAGGATGATATATGATTAAGAAGAGTGAAAAGTCTAAGCTTGGGGATGCCCCCGTGGTTCATCCCTGCATATTTCAAGAAGACTCAAGCGTCTAAGCTTGGGGATGCCCAAGGCATCCCCTTCTTCATCAACAATTTATCAGGTTTCTTCTATTGAAACTATATTTTTATTCCGTCACATCTTATGTACTTTACTTGGAGCGTCTGTGTGTTTTATTTTAGTTTTGTTATTTTCATTCTCTGAATAAATGCTTGTGTGGGAGAGAGACACGCTCCGCTGGTTCATATGAACACATGTGTTCTTAGCTTTTAATTTTCATGGCGAAGGTTGAAACTGCTGCGTTAATTGTTATATGGTTGGAAACGGGAAATGCTACATGTGGTAATTGGTATGATGTCTTGAATAACTTGATACTTGGCAATTGTTGCGCTCATATAGATCATGTTTAAGCTCTTGCATCATATACTTTGCAGCTATTAGTGAAAAATACATAGAGCTTGCTAAAATTTGGTTTGCATGATTGGTCTCTCTACGGTCTAGATATTTTCTGGTAAAGGTGTTTGAACAACAAGGAAGACAGTGTAGAGTCTTATAATGCTTGCAATATGTTTTTATGTGAGTTTTGCTGTACCGGTTCATACTTGTGTTTGCTTCAAATAACCTTGCTAGCCTAAGCCTTGTATTGAGAGGGATTACTTCTCATGCATCCAAAATTCTTGAGCCAAAAACTATGCCATTTGTGTCCACCATACCTACCTACTACATGGTATTTCTCTGCCATTCCAAAGTAAATTGCTTGAGTGCTATCTTTAAACACTTCAAAAGTTATTACCTCTTATTTGTGTCAATGTTTTATAGCTCATGAGGAAGTATGTGGTGTTTATCTTTCAATCTTGTTGGGCAACTTTCACCAATGGACTAGTGGCTTCATCCGCTTATCCAATAATTTTGCAAAAAGAGCTGGCAATGGGGTTCCCAGCTCCAAATTAATTAACTTTCATAATTTTACAAAAAAATAGACACTCCTCCATGGTATGTGATTGTTGGACGGCACCCGAGGATTCGGTTAGCCATGGCTTGAGAAAGCAAAGGTGGGGAGGAGTGTCATCTAAATGAAACTAAAATAAAAGGCACTCCTTCATGGTATGAGATTGTTGGCAGGCACCCGAGGATTCGGTTAGCCATGGTTTGTGAAAGTAAAGGTTGGAAGGAGTGACACCCAAAAATAAAAATCTTTCATGGGAGCCGCTCTTCGAGAGTTTGTCTGGCAAGGGGGTTAGAGTGCCCACTACCATTCGTTGACAACAACAAACACCTCTCAAAACTTTACTTTTATGCTCTCTTTATGTTTTCAAAATAAAAGTTCTAGCACAAATATAGCAATCCATGCTTCCCTCTTCGAAGGGTCTTTCTTTTACTTTTATGTTGAGTCAGTTTACCTACTTCCTTTCTGTCTTAGAAGCAAACACTTGTGTTAACTGTGCATTGATTCCTACATACTTGCTTATTGCACTTATTATTTTACTTTATGTTGACAATTATCCATGAGATATGCATGTTGAAAGTTGAAAGCAACCGCTGAAACTTAATCTTCCTTTGTGTTGCTCCAATGCCTTTACTTTGAATTTATCGCTTTATGAGTTAACTCTTATGCAAGACTTATTGATGCTTGTCTTGAAAGTACTATTCATGAAAAGTCTTTGCTATATGATCCAGTTGTTTAATCACTGTCTTTACCATTGCTTTGAATCGCTGCATTCATCTCATATGCTTTACAATAGTATGATTAAGATTATGTTGGTAGCATGTCACTTCAGAAATTATCTTTGTTATCGTTTACCTACTCGAGGACGAGTAGGAACTAAGCTTGGGGATGCTGATACGTCTCCAACGTATCTATAATTTCTGATGTTCCATGCTTGTTTTATGACAATACCTACATGTTTTGTTCACACTTTATGATGATTTTATGCGTTTTCCGGAACTAACCTATTGACGAGATGCCGAAGTGCCAGTTCCTGTTTTCTGTTTTTTTTGGTTTCAGAAATCCTAGTAAGGAAATATTCTCGGAATTGGACGAAATCAACGCCCAGCATCTTATAATTCCTCGAAGCTTCCAGAACACCAGAGAGGGACCAGAGGAGAGCCCTGTGGGGCCCACACGTGTGGGCGGCGCGGCCCAAGGGGGGGCGCCCCCTATTGTATGGAGCCACCGCAGCCCTTCTGACTCCGACTCTTCGCCTATAAGAAGCCTCCTGACCTAAATCTTCGAGACGAATAAGCCACGGTACGAGAAACCTTCCAGAGCCGCCGCCATCGCGAAGCCAAGATCTGGGGGACAGGAGTCTCTGTTCCGGCACGCCGCCGAGACGGGGAAGTGCCCCCGAAAGGCATCTCCATCGACACCACCGCCATCTTCATCACCGCTGTTGTCTCCCATGAGGAGGGAGTAGTTCTCCCTCGAGGCTAAGGGCTATACCGGTAGCTATGTGGTTAATCTCTCTCCTATGTACTTCAATACAATGATCTCATGAGCTGCCTTACATGATTGAGATTCATATGAGCTTTGTATCACTATTAATCTATGTGCTACTCTAGTGATGTTATTAAAGTACTCTATTCCTCCTCCATGATGTAATGGTGACAGTGTGTGCATCTGAAAGTGCATGGAGCCCCCATGTGTGGTTTTGGTAATTAATGACAATCCCTATGGACTAATGTTTGCATTGAGTTATATTTATAGGAGTTGTCCATAGGCAATTCTTGAACCATTTGTTGGCTTCAAGGTTGCAATAAGAAGAAATTGATAAAGGATATCAAGTGTCAAGTATGTCTTGAAGATGAAGATGAAGTGAGCCCTCAAGTTACTTCAAGACATCAATATGATGAAGAATGAAGAATGAAGTGCAAGTTCAAGATGAGCCAACTCGAAGAGTTCATAAGCTTGAAGCTTGCCATGGAGAAATGAAGTGCAAGTTCAAGATGAGCCATCTCGAAGAGATCCTTTGCTTGAGTCTTGCCATCCATATGGTGATCATGGATATGTGAAGATGCGCCGAAGAAGAAGCTCTCCCATGGTGGATTATGGGGGAGCAATCCACATGGTGTTCATGGTTATGTGAAGATGCGCCAAAGAAGAAGCTCTTCCATGGTGGATTATGGGGGAGCAATCCACAAGACTTCGTCAAGCAAGCACAAGCAAGAAAGGTGTTCCATCTTGTTGAGTTCAAGATCGTCGTCATCGAGCTCAAGTGGAATGCGCAAGTATAAGGTTTGCTCTTGATAGGGTTTCTTTCTCACCGGTCTCATAGTGTAGTTGGAGACCGGTTTATAGTTTAGTTGCCGTACTATCAAGAGGGCTCTCGAGTGAGTAACTCGATCGTATCGTTCGGAGAGAGCTCAAACCTTTGCATCCTTGCATCATCTTTCTTGGTTGTTATTTGGACCTTATCCATGTGATGTTTTAGAGCTTGTGCTTATTCTCATGACAAGCTCTAGTTCATCGAAAACGGATTTCACATAGATCACTTGTTGCGTTTTCGAGTTTGATTCATCATCTTTCTTGGTTGTTATTTGGATCTTATCCATGTGATGATTTAGAGCTTGTGCTTATTCTCATGACAAGCTCTAGTTCATCAAGAATGGTTTTTGCACGGGCAACTTGTTGCATTTTCGAGATTGGAGGTTTTACCGGTATGTCTTTTTTAGATAGGTCAAACCTTTCATCATTTGTTTCTATCCTCCCTTGTTGGAATATGATGATTTCCTGCATGATCTTATAGAGCTTGTTCCTAGCTTCAAAACAAGCCCAAGATCATCAAAATCGCAGTCCGGATGCTGAAGTTATGCCCGTTTTAGTTTTGGTGTTTCTGCAGTTTTGCCAGGCCGGATTTTTCAGAAATATCCGGGCCGGATATTTCGGAAATATCCGCCCCCCCGAAATCGGCTAAGGACCGGAAGAAAAGCAGCTCTGGATAGGGGCCGGATTTTGACCAGGTTTTGTCCCTGAGGCCGGATAATCCGCCCCCCGGATAATCCGGCCCTTACTTAGGCCGGATTATCCGGCCCTGGTTTTGCCCAACGGCTCGATTTTCTTGGGGGGTATAAATACCCCCCTTCTTCCTCCTTGGGCTGGAGCTTCTCTCACTCTCTCTCTCCTCCATTGTTGAACTAGAGAAGCTTGCTCTATCTCTCAATCCCTCCATGATTCTTGCCCCCATTTGAGGGAAAAGAGAGAGGAGATCTAGATCTACATTTCTACCAATCAAATCCATCTCTTTGTGAGTGGAACTCTCTAGATCTTGATCTTGGTGTTCTTTGTGAATTCGTTTGTTCTTCCTCTCTTATTCTCCCAATAGCTTTTGTAGCTTTGTTGGAATTTGAGAGAGAAGGACTTGAGCATCTTTGTGGTGTTCTTGCCATTGCATTTGGTGCATCGGTTTGAGTTCTCCACGGTGATTCGTGGTGGTGAAAGCAAGAAGGTTGTTACTCTTGGGTTCTTGGAACCCTAGACGGATTCTAGGCCTTTGTGGCGGTTTGTTGGGAGCCTCCAATTAAGTTGTGGATGTGTGCCGCAATCTTTGTGTAAGGCCCGGTTTCCGCCTCGAAGGAAATCCCTTAGTGGAACCGTGACCTAGGCCTTTGTGGCGAGGGTCACCGGAGATTTAGGTGAGGCGCCTTCGTGGCGTTCGGTGTGTGGTGTGAGTACCGCATCTTGGGGTGAGGCCTTTGTGGCGTTGGTGTGCATCGAGCAACCACACCTCAAGGTGAGCCTCTTGTGGCGTTCGGGAGCACTAAGCCACCGCACCTCTCCAACGGAGATTAGCACTCGCAAGAGTGTGAACTTCGGGATAAATCTTCGTCTCCCGCGTGCCTCGGTTATCTCTATACCCGAGCTCTTTACTTATGCACTTTACCTTGTGATAGCCATCGTGCTTGAAGTTATATATATCTTGCTATCACATGCTTGCTTGTATTGCTTAGCATAAGTTGTTGGTGCACTTAGGTGAACCTTTGCTTAGAATAAGTTGTTGGTGCACATAGGTGAACCATAGTATATAGGCTTTGGGCTTGACAAAGTAAACGCTAGTTTTATTCCGCATTTGTTAAGCCCATCTCGTAAAAGTTTTAAACCGCCTATTCACCCCCCTCTAGGCGACATCCGTATCCTTTCAGCATCATGTAGTACTTGGCGTAGTTTATGATTGTGATCTCTTGTAGATTATGAAGTTAACTATTACTATGATGGTATTGATGTAATCTATTTCTCCTTTCATAGTGTGATGGTGACAGTGTGCATGCTATGTTAGTACTCGGTATAATTGCGTTGGTCTATCATGCACTCTAAGGTTATTTAAATATGAATATCGAATGTTGTGGAGCTTGTTAACTCCGGCATTGAGGTGCTCTTGTAGCCCTGGTGTTCATCATCCAACAAGAGAGTGTAGAGCGGTTTTATTATGTGATCAATGTTGAGAGTGTCCACTAGTGAAAGTATGATCCCTAGGCCTTGTTTCCAAATACTGCAATCACTGCTTGTTTACTGTTTTACTGCATCTCTACTTCCTGCAATATTTCCCACGTCAACTGCACGCCAGCAAGTATTTTCTGGCGCCGTTACTACTGCTCATATACATTCATACCACTTGTATTTCACTATCTCTTCGCCGAACTAGTGCACCTATACATCTGACAAGTGTATTGGGTGTGTTGGGAACACAAGAGACTTCTTGCATTGTGATCGCAGGGTTGCTTGAGAGGGATATCTTTGACCTCTTCCTCCCTGAGTTCGATAAACCTTGGGTGATCCACTTAAGGGAAAACTTGCTGCTGTTCTGCAAACCTCTGCTCTTGGAGGCCCAACACTGTCTACAGGAAAAGAAGCGTGAGTAGACATCATGGCCCACTCGGCGTTGGTGGGGGCGGCAGCGACGGTGCCGTCGATGTGGCCGAGGTAGCCGGAGCGGCCGAGAGAAGCTCGCATGTAGATGCACCACTTGGAGTAGTTCCCGGCGGTGTAGGAGAGGATGACGGGGCCGGCGTGACGCGGGGTGCCACTGGCAGAGACGAGGGCGGCGGGCGCAGCAGCCGCAGAGGCGGCGGAGGTCCCGTCGGTGATGGCGGGGAGCACCATGGCAGCCGAAGGTGGGGTGGAGCTAGGGTTGGCGGCGGCCCGGCCTAGGGTGGCGGCGGCTGGAGAGGCGGCGGCGGCTAGGGTTGGGAAGGGGGCGGCGACTAGGGTAGGACCGAGATTAGTCTGATACCATGTGGAAGGGTTTTGGGGGAAGCCTCTCACGTATAATGACGTGGGGTTCCGGTGTTTATATAATAGGCCAGATGCCTAGGGTTTGGGTACAATTACAATACAATCTTAATGTAAATACAATATGTGCAATCTAACACAAACTTCTTAGTTCATACTTTATACTCCAAAGGAACGTCAATGCAAATGCAAAGTGTTGCAAAACTTTGTGCCAAATCATCCAGACACCTAGGCACGGCCTTCTATTTAATGAAGAAGCAAGGCATGTCTAGTCTTTTTTCTTCCAAAGCTAACACTAATCACCACAGTCCTACGATTGTAAACATAGTACAAGATTCCTTGGAACACAACAAAATTTATAATCTAGAACAAACCAAATAAACTAAATCTGAGATAGATGGAGGTTTACAAGTCTCAGGTCTCCCATTGAACAAAACTAAAAAACAACAGTCAGACTGATAAGTCATGAATGCACACATTTTTGCCATTATTTGGACGAAATCAAAGCAACATACTGCAGGAGGATGATAATCGAATGATTCAGTGTCTACAAAGTTCGTTTATTATGTACCTTGTAAAATCTGAATATACATGAGATTTGAGGATTTTCATGTCTTGAGTTTCTCTAGACATCTATTATGTTTGTCGCATCCAGATATGCTTTGAGATGACTCCGCAACTAATTTACTGCCCGGAGAAAGAAAAGGAGTAAGCAAAATTCTTGCATGACCAAACTCTGACAATAGAACCTGGTACACAATCTCCCTACCACTATCATATCAAATGATGGAACATCACTGACAATAGCATGTTAACAATCAGTGGTCATCCCTCGTCCTAAATTTTATCCACATCAACAAAATCGAAACATGCATGTAAAAAAAACATCATGGATACGAGGGGCACATCAGTGCGGGAGGGAGATTGTGGTACAAAAAGCGGGCAGCTCCATGAGGACCAGCCGATGATTGAATCCCACAACCGCACCTCATAGATCTCGCCTAGATCTGGCAAACCTAGGAAAGCACGGTAGCGCCATTGTTGGAAGTAGGAGAGATCAACACGATTTGGGTTGATAGTAGGAAATGAGGGCGACTATGGCGAATTTTCCGTAGCTAGCTAGATCTTTGGCTCTCTGGTCGAGCTATGGATGATGGGGGCCATGAAAGGCTTGCCCTTGTCCCCGTTTAAGGGCTCCTTTGATTCAAAGGATTTGCATAGGAATTGTGTAGGATTTGGTTCCTATGGGAAAATTTCCTATACATGTTGTTTGATTCATAGGAACATATCCTATAGGAAAAATTCCTATAGGAATCTTATAGTGTAATTCCTATAGGAAAAAACCATTAGCTCATACCTCATGAAAAAATTTCTTTGCTACAATCAAACAAACTTCATCTTCTTATAGGATTCAAGTAGACATGCCATTCCAATCCTATGCATTTCCTATTCATATGCTTTTCCTATCCTTTAAATCAAAGGAGCCCTAAGTGGGGCTGATGTGTGGGAGGAAAAGTAGGCTGTGGCTGTGTGGATCGATCGGGTGAGTCACTGGAGGCAGCACCCCGGGTGTTCCAATTTGTGGCTTGATTTGCAGGCGGGAAGTAGAACGAAGAGGGGGCGGGACAAAGGACGACGACAGACGACCAAAAAACTGGACGTAGTGAGAGGTGGGCAGAATAGGGAACATATTCCTCCTTTTAAAGTAGTGTAGATAGATGTGTAGTAATATTCATATTCTTCTGGTTAAATCATGTGTAGGGCATGGGTATATCCATGTACTTGTGAGTATACCCGTACGCTTCCCATTTATACTGATACATGCACCTGTGTAGCTAAACAACCCAATTATTGAGTTTGTGAACCTATATTTTAGTTGTTAACTCGTGTGACTTGTTTACTCTTGTGGACTTATTTTTTTTTTGACAAAAGTTAGACTTGTTGATTTCATTGATCACCGAAGAGAGAAAAACAGAGTTAAGTACAAGCATGCCTAAGCGCAAAGAATCAGAAAAGCACCATAATGTAGATAAAGAAAAACTACAAGAAACAACTAGGCTTAGGTATGAATGTTGTTTATCGAAGTGTGGCTCCCTTTTCCCCTATTAATTTATTAAACATATCATACACCAACACCCTCCCACTTGTGCACGAATCTGAAGCAGTGTCAACAATCTTATCAAAAATCCGAGTAGGCTGAAAATACATTAATTCTATTCCTTAAATCTTCTAGAACCCTAAACCCTAACCCTAAATCCTAGATCTTTCAGAAGACTATTGTAACAAGGGAGTTATGATGGTGGCCAGAGTCTTTGTTCAGACCATCATTTGTCAAAGGAACAACAACTGTCATGTTGAATCCTGGCACAAGTGACATCGGTTGATGATCATAAGAAGATGCAGAGCAGACTCTCTTGATAGATAAAACAAAGAGACATATGGGATTGGGTGAGATGCCCCTCTTTGTGAGGTTATGAGGGGCACGCCATTTTTCGAAGACTGAATATGAGAATGTGATTTTTAACTTTTCACGATTTTCATATACTAAACTACCTACTATTGAGTTGAAATATTTTTTTTGTCTTGTCAAATGTGCTATCAATATATATTATGAATAACTTGTATACGGGTACCCTTCCGGTGTGTGGGCGAAGTTTTATATCGTGTACCCACTAGTTATACATGTATGATATGGTATGGTGTTACTCTCTCATATCCTACCCATTGTCATCTTGTTGACACCAGCACTAGCAGCTGCCATACAAAACTTCCCTCAAAAATAAAAATAAAACTCCATACCAAGCTGTTGGAGATCAGAAGATGAGTCTAGAGGGGGCAGAGAAGACGCCGCCCGTATACGACGAAGAGGGCACGTTCCGATGGGCCGTCAAATCCCCATCCATCAGTTAGCCAACTGTTGTTCAATGCGTTTCCTTCTCCTTGTCAGCTTCCTCGGCCTCGGCGCGACCCAAATGACCTCACCTCCCACCGTGTCACAACCTCTCGGACTCGAACCTCTCTGAGCTGTCTGCCGCGCGCGGTGTCGCCTCCATTCTCGCCGCGGATCTCCTCCTCCTCCGCCATGGCCTCGCCGTCCTCCGCCGCGGCGTCCGCCGCCGCGCTCGGTGACCTCATCGCCGCCTCCTCCCCTCGATCCCCACTTCCGCACCGCCTCTCTCACCCGCTTCCCGTCTCCTCGTTTTTTTGCAGAGGCCGTGCAGGTCCTCGTCGCCTCCCTCGCCGACGACTCCCCCCGCGCCCGCGACTCCGCCCTCGCCGCGCTGCGCGACATCGCCCCGCTGTAAGGACCGCTCCCTCCTCCCAGCCGTTACCCTCTCCCGCGCGCGTTTCGGTGAATAATTCGTTGCTTGCTTCCGGGGCGGGTGCAGGAATCCGCTGCTCGTCCTCGACTGCTGCGCCACCATCTCCCGCGGCGGCCACCGGGTAAGCCCTCTCCCCCCGCGCATCCATCCATCCGGGGCCAAACATTCCATCGTCTCGGGTTCGTGTTGTCTCGGTTTGTCTGAACTCTGGGCTGGCCATGAACTAGTTCTGGTTTCTGTGTACTGCAGCGGTTCGCCAACATGGCCGGGGTCTTCCTCGTCATGGCTTCTGCCGTGAGGGCGCTCGACCGCGTGGACGCTGAACGCGAGTTCCTCCGTAAAATCGCTAAGATCGCCACCGCCGAGATTGTCAGCTCAAAGGTATGAGATTCTGTCCAACTTCCGTTTTTGGCACAATACGAGGCTGTGAGCTCGAAATGGAGCGACACATTCGTTTCTGGCACCACTGTCGAGATTGTTAGCATACATAGTGATGTGGGGAAGTTTGCCACAGTAGGCATATGATTTACTATTCCCCGCTACGGTTGACTGGTAGTTACGCTAGATCAAAATCAGTTGATAAACTGAACCCTGCTAGAGTAATATGCTATAGAACAATTTGGTGATTGCGCATTTTTCCGAATCATACTGAAGTCAAAATGTTTCCCCTGCCTCTGAAGAAGATGGGGGGAGATCTGTGTATTACTGTTCAATGAGATGCTATAGGCTTCAACCTTTGCTACAGTCTGAATAGTTTGGAGTTTAATTTATATATATTACTAAAGTTTCTGTACTCAGTGCTTCACTAATCACTCTATATGTATTGTGGATGTAACGATCTTCTATCCCATCTATTACTTCTTAATTTCAGATTGATGTAATGGGTGTAGCTAGATTTCTAAACTCTTGACTTTGTGGCATCTACCAAACACCTCAACTCCAGGCATTTTATTTGGAGAGATGTCCTTGATTTTCTGCAGCCAAGATCATGGCCTGTTTAACAAGTTTGCTCTTTTTTTTTTGCCATGGATTTGAGCATGAACAATGCTATCCATTTATCATATGGGCTATTCTAGTTCGCTGCGACAATAAGAATGCATCATGTTTCTCTTTACAGCTTTTATTTTTTTCCTTCTTTTCCTGTTTTTGTCTGCCTATGTTTGTCCGCTTGGTTGATCTGAGGTGTTGTTATTTGATGAACAGGACTTCAATGTTGATTGGCAAAGAGCCGCAGCTACTCTTCTTGTTGCCATTGGGTCACATGACCCAGATTTGGTATACCTATTGCACAACCGTTATACCCTTGTTCGTGAATAGAATTGTTATATATGTTGAATGCTATGAGTAAGGCTGCTTCGATAAGGTAGAACTTATCAGGTATGAAAAAATGGGGTAATGGTCACTGCCTAGCTAAAAGGGCCAAAACTCATAAGTGGCAGTGTCATGAATCATGATGCAACACTTTCACAGCGCCATCTCTTGCATTTTCTTTTTTATGATTACACTCCATTCTCTTTGGTTGCTACTGAGGTAATTTCCCCTAAGTAAGAAATTCAGTTCTCTCGGATAACGCATGGAAGGGATTCTGTAATTGCAAGCATGACATAATTTTGGTTGCAGAGTTCGCATTCTAGTACCAATCATTTCGGGTGTACGCTCAAGTATTTTACGAGTTTCATTACTGAACTTCTGTATTTAGTAACTCTTCACTAATCTATAATTTCCGAAGATATTCTTGTAGCTAATTTTCATGTTAATTCAGGAATGGTGTTCTATTAATGCTCTGGTTAACATTAGCTTTGGTAAATTCATATGTCAGAAGTCTTTTACTCTTCCAAAGTCTATATTGCTAAGGACAGCCCACTTCTGTCTTAAATGACCACCTAAGGAGAACTTGTACTTTCAGGGCGGACTGTTTGTTTTGTGTCAGTCTGCCATTGCTCTTTATAGTGCCATAATGATATGTATTCTCATAAGTGTTGACCTAACTTGTTTGTAGATGATGGGGGAGATATTTCTTTACTTCTCTGGACCAACTTCTGCTTTGCCAGCCATGTTACAGATACTTGCAGATTTCGCATCCGCTGAAGGTTAAACACATTTTTTAGTTTAATTTCCACCTTAATTGTTGGACCACTGAATTTGCAACTTGTTATTGTTTATTTGAAGCCTTGCAGTTCACTCCACGATTAAAGGATGTACTTCTGCGCGTTTTACCTATCCTAGGAAGTGTACGAGATGGCCAACGACCTGTGTTTGCAAATGGTATTTCCTTTTGCAATATCTTCCAATCATCAGCCTATGTTATGTTTTTTACTCATATATTTCTGGAAATTTAAAAGGGTACACATCCTGGCTGTATTTATTGATACCATGTTTTCCTTCTGCTCGCAGCATTTAAGTGCTGGTGTCAGGCTGCATGGTTGTATATAGGAGATGCCTCGTCAGGGCTTCCTTTTGACGACGATGTTATGTAAGTTCTCAATTTGAGAAAGATCATTTTCTATCTATTTTAGTTGAGGTAATGGAACCTGGTTTGTCATCTGTGCAATATTCCATCGTCAGGTCCTTCATGAATTCAGTATTTGAATTACTTCTAAAAGTATGGACAGGCTCCCGTGATCTAAAGGTACACATGTTTGTTGTTTGTTGCTATTTACACCCCTTTCAATAGTATAGTGTGTCAACCTGATAAGAGCGTGTTCAGTAGAAAAACTAGACCTACAGAAATGACTTTGTTACAGTTTTCAGAAAGTCTACCTGCCAATAAAACTGGTACATAATAATATTTTGTAATGGCTCAATAAGTTCTGATCCACCATCATAAAGGCTATTGGGTTATTAACGGTATGTTCTAATTAGCACCACAATGCACTCAGATTAAACGGTCGGACAGAATAGCATGCCAAATCATACAGTGACTGTTTGGTAACACCTGCTAATGCATCAAGTGAGAACTTTCCTTGCGGAGAGATTATCATTCGTCGCCTGCAAGGAAGACAGTCAACAAATTGTGCCCATAGGTGCAGACCAGATGGTTGCTATGCATTCTGTATCAATCAGATGGTTGGCGTTGTGAGTTAATTGTCTCCTATTTCATGTGAGAGTTCTTACCAGATAAGGGCACCGACACCAAATTCCTATGATCAATCTTTGGAGTCCCTTGCACAATTGACCTTTTCCTATCTGTCTCTCTTTCTCTCTAGAATATTGCAATTTTGCTATGGTAAGCCGGGATCTTAGTGGCTTACAGACACTGCTGTTGTAGCAATGAAGTATATGTAGCTTTTATATGAATAAACAACATTTCCTTACTGTTCTAGTGAATGCCCCTGCAAACACAAATGAATCTTTTATACTTGTGACCTGGCGAGCCTGGTATGCTCGTAATGAAGTGACTCATTCTAAACCCCTCCCCACGATCGAAGGATCAAAACGCTTCCTTACTGCTTATGTGAAGTTGTTCCATGATGTTAAAAAGATATCGACTGATGATATCATCAAAGGGAAGTCGGCCGTGGTGGTGGACCCATCTGCTTCTCATACTGTAAGATTGAAAAAACCCTGCTAAAGTCGATGGAAAAGGCCCTCTCCAGGCTGGGTTAAACTGAACTTTGATGGCTCAGTTAAGATGGAGAACGGCTCAGCGGGAGCTTGCATGATTCTCCGCAATGAAAATGGTGGAATCGTTTTTTCGGCATGCTGTCAGCTTGTTAACTGCTTGGATCCCCTTGAGGCTGAAGCGAGGGCGTGTGAAGAAGGGTTGAAGCTGGCCCTACAATTATCCGATAAGCAGATCATCATGGAGTCTGATTGTGCAGGTTTAGTGACGGCAGTGCTGGAGAAAGGCCAAGATCGCTCTTACTTAACGCAGATTATCTCTGAAATCAAGTTTCTAATGCAGGGTACTAGAGTTATTTCCTTTGTAAAAGTAGATCGGACGCAAAATAGGGTTAATCACTGCCTTGCTAATTTGGCAAGAGCACATTCTAGAACTATGGTTTGGCTAGGTGCAGGACCTGAATGTGTTCATCGGGCTCTTGACTTAGACCTTCTTGTAAGCCCCGATGGGTAATATATCTTCTTTTACCCGCACAAAAAAAGAATAAACAACATTTCCTGATCAATTTAATTCAAGAACTGTCCACGTGTTGTCAAACATTTCTATCAGGTCCGGTTGTCTTCTGTGGAAGCTTTGGGAGAAATGGTTGGCCTGGTCACTAGGTCACAGTTGAAATCAGCTCTGCCAAGGATTATACCAGCAATGTTGGACCTGTATGGTTTTTTTTCTCATATATTTAGTGAAGAAGTCGCAGAATTCTCTCAGATATTTATTTACTTTGAACTTTTGCCCATGTAGATGTAAGAAAGACCAAGAAGTTGCTTTTACCGCAGCTCACAGTCTTCATAACCTTCTCAATGTGTCATTACTGTCAGAAAGTGGCCCTCCTTTACTTGAGTTTGAGGTAACTTAAGATTATTCTTAAAGCATTATATTTTTACTCAAAATACATAGATATGCATATGCTGTATGTTTCTTATTAGAATTCAGAATTATGATTAGTTGATAACAATCGTGCAAATTTTATCCGACACTTCAGCGTGTCATTTTTTTCTGTATAAACCATGTTCCATGAGGAAATATCTGGCACATAAGTTGTCAACTTCTTTTAGGACATTATTTGATATGAATCGGCATTATATATACATAAAAACACACGCATCATGTACTCCTATGCATATATGAGTTGAGACAATAGATGTGGTAGACAGGACACATTGTTGTTTTTCTGACATCTTACATATATGTGATGCCAAAGCATGATAACTCGCAGTCTGTTATTTATTGTGTTGCAGGAGCTAAATGTTGTCTTAATTACTCTTCTTCCTTTAGCATCTTTCAACAACAGCAAAGATGAACGCTTGTATGTTTCAAAGGGATTGAAGGTGCATCTTATCTTAAAATCTTTTCCTTTACGATCACTTTGGTTGCATCGAGATATCTGTTAATTCTGCACCCCCTAGGGGATCATTCCAAATCCATGCTGCCACAGTGCGACTTGGCAAATAGAAGTAATGACCAAGCCGCTCATGCAGTCGAGTTTTTTTCACTCAAGTAAAGAACCTAAGAAAAGTTGCCGTTTCTTAAGCTTATAGTTTTGGATAGACCACTAACATTAAAAAAAAAAAAATTTCTGGAAGATCCCTGTGCTGTTTATTACCTCTGAAGCAAAGTTGTTTTTTGATTTCTGTTGCTCTATACTGGATGAATGCATAAAAATATTTACCGCACATGTGCTAATGTTTACATGCTTGTAGACATACAATGAACTCCAGCATTGTTTCTTGGTAATTGGATTGGCATATCCTGAGGATTTGTGCTTGTTCCTGCTAAGTGTAAGTATGGAGTTGACCCATTTCTACTTCCTACACAGCCCAATAACTCAAAATTCATTCTGAAAGAGTTCACATAGGTAGCTTATATAGACCATTTCTGTTGTCTTCCTTTGCCTTGTAGAAATGCAGGTCAAAAGATGAAGCATCCATTGTTGGGGCACTTGGAACAATAAAACATCTACTGCCTAGGTCCCCTCCCCCCCCCTCTCTGTTTGCTTGAGAACTATTTGCAACAAGTTCTATAACCTATCCATACAGGTTATTGGAATCATGGCATACTAAGCAAACATTATTGGTTGAAATAGTCAAATCACTTTTAGAGGAGCAGAGCTTGGGTATTCGGATGGCACTAGCTGAGGTATTCCATATTAACTTTAGTCTTAGTTATGTCAATATTTAATACATATAGCAGTTTATTTTGTTTAATGCATCATACATGCATTAAACATTTTTTTTGCCTGTACAGATAATAATACTAGTTCAATCATGTACAGCTGATTGTTGTTATGGCTTCACATTGCTACTTGAGTGGGCATCCTGCTGAGCTTGCGGTTGAGTTTTTGGTGCAGCATAGTGCTATAACTGACGATGATCTAAATGATCTCAACACTCTGAAAAATGAGTACTTCAAGGACAAAAGATTTGAGGTTTAACTAATCCTAGATTATGCACAGTTTACTAACAGGATGCCAACTACTTCAGGATGATTTATCTTATAATTTCATGTATCAGATGAAAATGAGTCTTGCTGGTCTATCTGATCTAAGAGCTGTATGTGAAAAGGGTCTACTTTTACTAGCAATTACCATTCCTGAAATGGAGGTAAAGTAGAAACCTGATGTTGTTCTTTAATCTTTACTTTGTGTCCATCTAATTAGCTTTAGCTTATGTAACTAGAATAACAAATATTTTTTCCGTTTTGTGAGTAATGCATTTTACATTTTATTATTTCCAGCTTGTTCTATGGCCATTTCTCTTGCAGCTGATAATCCCAAAGAAGTATACAGGTGCAGTAGCTACGGTGAGCGCTCTTAAGTTATTCTCTACACCATTGATATTCGTCAAAGCAATGGACCTAGTTGGTTATATTTGTAGTATGTTTTTAAATTGAATTATCACTTTTAATCAGGTTTATGATATTAGTATATTACTTACTGATTACGATGGGGATATTGCAGGTCTGCAAATGCATAACTGAATTGTGTAGGCATAAATTGTCGCAGACAAACCCACTATATACTGAATTTAATGCCTCAAATGAAATGCCAAGTCCCGAGGTAGTTTTTGCTTGATATCAGATGTCATTTAATTTCTTATCCGTAGGTACTTATTTCTCATAGCTATATCGATTATGCAGGATCTGTTTGCTCGTTTGCTGGTGCTTCTGCATAATCCACTTGCTAGGGGGCAACTCGCTACTCAGATCCTGACGGTTTGTCTTTAACTAATTAAATTTTCACTGCTTGTTTTGAGCTAGTCTTTTTTTGGTTATCTGATCTGACTTTATGCTCATCTATTTATCCCTTGTTTGGTCTAGCTATCCCAGAAACGTGAATACTTTTCATCTTAGAGATCATGTGTCACATTGAGATTCTTCTATCTTTTGATGGTGAATTATCATAAACTTTATGTTGTAATGGATTAATTATACATGGAATATTAGGCATTGAATTGCTTAATATTTTTTAAAAGGTTATATCATACTAGTTCTCTTTGTTGTCAACTGGGATATCTTTCATCATCCCATGCCAATAGGCTGCCTGATACTATTTAGGCTGTCTGATACTGTTTGCTTTCTTTTTGTATCTAGATTTGTTCCGCAGCATTGGATACCTTATTTTCATTACAACTGAAGTACTGTACTGTTGCAGTGACTGATTACCTTGTTTTCATTACAAGTGAAGTACTGTACCATTGCAATAACTGATTATAGCTTTGTTTATTCTCATATCGTGCTATTGAAGCTGTCACTGGTTAAGAACTAAACTCTTTGGGGTCTCTTTCGATCATTGTTTGATGTTTGAATTTTAGAAAAACGTCAAAGATTGTTTATTTGAAGTCGCCATTGTCCTCATTACCTTTGGTTTCTGTAGGTGCTGTGCTACTTAGGTTCACTTTTCCCGAGGAACCTTTCTTTATTTTGGGAAGATGAGGTACAGCCCCTTCATCTAGTGTTATTAGTGGTTGAAAATTGCATTCCCATTCCAGTTTTTTGTTAGTAAACCAGCTTTGTATTTTTTGTTCTAAATGAAGAATTAATTATGTAGGACTAGGAGTAAGTTATATATTTTCTGCTCATCTTTCTGCATTATTAATGCCTCAGAGCTGTTCTTAATTTTTATGTTAATCCCCATTTAGAAAATGTGCCACTGTCCATCCTGACTGTTTCCTAGATCAGTGTGATGCTTGTCCTGTGCGTGGTTTCTTTGTACAATGCACTGAACCATGTAACTTTTGTGACGATTCACTTAACATCGAGAGGTTTGCTAGTGAAATTTCTGCTTGTCATGTTGAAGTGGCTTACAAAATGCATATTTTGGCAAGTATTAGGTCCCTAAGATGAAAGCTTACATAAGTGACCCTGAAGATCTTAAGCAAGATAGCACATACCAGGAAATATGGGATGACATGATACTCAATGTAAGTATGTTATTCTTGCTGTTTGAAGATTATAATCATGTCAGAAAGCAACTGAAATGATGGTTGGTGTGGGCAAATTTTTTCTACCTAGTTGAATTAAAACAGATGTTGGTTAAAGAAGGATTGCTTCTTTGTACCTTTTAGACCTTTTTTGCGATGCTTCAAATTCTGCTTGCTTCTCTCAAAAGTAATCTTGCTATATCTTCCAGTTTTTCGCTGAATCCTTGGATGTTGTGAATGATAATGTGTGGGTCATATCTCTGGGCGATGCATTTGCTAGACAATATGATCTTTATGCTACATCTGATGGACATTCAGCTTTGCTGCACAGGTAAGTTTATGTTACTCCGCTATGCCTTCCTTTTATCTGGTAATTCTTGGTATAGCTCGGAATGTGGTAACTAATTCTTTTAGTTGGTACGTTCTCATTAAGATGAACGTTATGTTTTTGGCTCGTGTGCATAAAATATATTGTCGACATGCCCTTCCAATCAATTTGCTGGAATTGATTTTTTTAAATGTTTTATCTGCAGATGTTTAGGGATGCTTCTTCAGAAGGTTGATGACAGGATTTATGTCCGTGAAAAAATTGATTGGATGTGTAGACATTCAAGTATGTCTATTCCTGTTAATCGCCTTGGACTTGCCCAAGGCATCGGTTTGGTAAGTTGGAATTAATATGGCGTCTTTTTATTTGATTTTTTTGGGATATTTTCTACTGAAGTTACACTTACAGGTTGCAGCTTCTCATTTGGACACAGTTTTGGAGAAGCTGAAAAACATATTAGAAAATGCAGGGCAAAGTGCTCTCCAGAGGTATTTATATGAAATTTTTGGTAGGAGAATCTATTTATATTGATAATGTCTCTATGAATAATGTTGATGTAGCAGCTCATAAGCTAAGTTGGAAGTAGATACTGCCTTAGTTCACATATACATCTATATGATCAATTTTGTGCCCAAAGCAAATGCTATGTTTTCGCTTCTAAATTAGCCACCAATAATTCTGCCAATATTTGTAATAGGCACTTCATTTCGTTTGTTAAACAATGGTTTTCTTCCATTTCCTCGTTGTCCTACTTGGCCCCATAATTTATTTGACGAAAGAGAAATCGAGATTTGAATGTAAAGTAAATTTAATGGCATCATTGTTTTTGTTTCTTAGTTCATGTTCCAGGCAATATATGTAGCTGATTCATTATATCAATAAATATATGACATTGAGTTCTGCAGGTTGCTCTCATTTTTCTCATTCAGAGAAAAAGTGGAGGATGTTGATGATACATATGCAGCTCTGGCTTTGATGTATGGCTATGCTGCAAGATATGCTCCATCGACAGTCATTGAAGCCAGAATAAATGCGCTTGTGGTATGTATCCAATTTATGAACATGATTGTTTTTATTTCTGCTTCATGGGGGTGACCACTATGATAAATGATAATACATGCAACATGCATTTTGGTGTACTCACCTTTGGGTCATATAAATGTACCTTTTTTTCTATTTTTTGGAGAGTGCACATATGATCATAAATTTGTGCAAGTTCTTACATCCACACTTACTCTGACATGTCCTTGTACCATGTTTGTGAATTGCCCGGTGCGTGTGAACATCGGTGCACCAGATCCACTTCCCGACAATTCTTGTACTGCATTATGTTTGATGACACTTTAATCAGATCACATTAGATATTATGTTGATTTCTCAGTCTGAAGATGTTTGTTGTTTTGGTTTCTAGCTTCATTCTTGTTGAAGTGCATAAGTAGATTGCCTAGCCCTTTCCATCAGTTCGGACTTTTGGTTGCGTTGGCTAGTGCATGAAGCTTAACATTTCTATTTACTTTGTTCTCAGGGTACCAATATGCTTGGAAGATTCCTCTATGTTCAACATCCTACTGCAAAGCAAGCTGTCATTACTGCAATCGACCTTCTAGGTAATTTTCTTAATGTGAAGGTTGCATGCCTTTTCTTGTTTTTAGAGCTAGCCTTTTTTGCTATTTTCTTACAGCCATACAGCAATTGACTTGTTAGTCACAACTCACAAACACTGATTTTGTGTTTTACATTCAGATTATGTGTGTGTATATATAAATATCAAGTTTCTAGTTCATATCTATTTTAGTTAGGAAAACTTGTGCTTGCTGCCCTCTCACGGATTCTGAAAAATATTAATTACCAACTGACCTTGGTGAAATCAGCCGGGATCTCATTGAGCTAGCACAATCCGTGTAAAGGCCAGATTTAACTTAAATCTTGCACTTAAAACTATGGCACAATATTGTTGCAAATAATGGCGTCAGAATGAGCTTAAGACCTTGCCCAGACAGAAACTGTTGGCAGTATTTTGATGGGGTTCGGGCCAAGGTTCTGCGAGCTGGTTGCCATCCTACTGTCCACTGCGAGTACTAGGGGGGGCTTGAGACAGGGTGACCCCTTGTCGCCATCGTTGTTCGTGTTGCTGATGAATACTCTTAACAGGGTGCTGGCTAAGGCCATCGAGTTGGGTATCCTCGGGCGCTTGGCGCGGAGAGAGCTGGCGACATCAGTCTCGCTTTACGTGGACGATGTAGTCATCTTCTGCCATCCGGACGAGACGGAATTGCGCGCTATTCGCAGCATCCTTGAGCTATTCAGGCAGGCGTCGGGGTTACACACCAACTTCGCCAAGTGATTGGTCTCGCCGATCGCTTGCTCGGAGGAGGAGGCCAACGGTGCGGCGGCAGCCATGAAGTGCCAGTTGGCACCCTTCCCCGTGAAGTACCTTGGCATCCCGCTATTGATCAGACGGCTGTTGGGTGAGGCGTTCCAGCCTGTGGTAGATAGGTTAGCTGACAAGCTGCCCACCTGGAAAGCATCGTTGATGCCCAGGGCGGGGCGCTTGGCGCTTGTCCGCTCGGTGCTCGCGGCATACCGCTGCACCAGCTCATTGTGCTTAGCTTTAACAAGAAGGCACTTAAGCAGGTCAACAAGATCCTTCAGGGCTTCTTGTGGGCCGGTAGGGCGCCATTGCCACGTCAACTAGTCTAGGGTGTGCCGCCTGCTGTGGTACGGGGGCTTAGGGATCCTGGACCTTACCCGCACTGCAATCAGCCTCAGGGTGCGCTGGTTGTGGAGGATGCGTACGGACCCGCTGCGACCTTGGCGCGGGCTCGATATGCAGTTCTCCAAGGTAGAGATGGATGTCTTCACGGCCTCCACCTTCATGGTGTTAGGCGATGGCGACCGCCCTATTCTGGGAGGACAAATGGGTGGATGGAAGGTCCATTAGAGAGATAGCGCCAGAGGTCTATGCGTTGATCCCTAAGCGCTGCCGGAAAAAACGTACCGCTAGCGGAGCGCAACTGGATCTCAGACATTGCTGGTGTGCCTAGCGCTCTGGCCCCCTCTGGCAGTATGTCCAGTTGTGGAGCAGGCTCAGGGGCGCGCATCTCTCGACGGAGCCGGACAGGTTGGTTTGGTGTTGGACGATGGACGCACAAGTACTCTTCCAGTTCCTGTTACAACACCCTCTTTCAGGGGGCGGTTTAATCAGGTTCGTGGAGGCTGAACTGGAGGTCCTGGGCGCCGCCTAAAGTGAAGTTCTTCATATGGCTGGCCTTCCTTGACAGGTGTTGGACGAGCGAGCAGCTTGAGAGACGTGGCCTACCACACGCGGCGAGATGCCCGCTGTGCGACCAGTCCGAGGAGACTATGGCGCACATTCTCACCGGCTGTTCCTTTTCTAGGACCATCTGGTACGGGGTTCTGTCGTGGATTAGGTCTACCTCCGGGCCACCCACGGTTGAGGGTGACTTCGAGGAGTGGTGGTCGCTGACGGTGCGGACCACCCCTCACCAGTTGCACAAGGGCACCTCGTCACTGATCATGCTCACCGCATGGTGGATATGGAAGCATAGAAACGATGCAGTCTTTGACAATGTGCGTCCTTCCGTGGCTTCCTTATTCGATGACATCAGGACCGAGGCGCGACAATGGGCGGACGCGGGGGCTCGGGATCTTTGCCAGCTTCTCCCCTAGATTAGGTCTTTTTGGTCGACTTGTATGGCGCGGTGTTGGTCCTTCTTTGGACTTGTAAATACAACTTCCTTTTCTATCAATACATCGAAACGCAAGGCTTTTGCGTTTTTGCGAAAAAGTATTGGCAGTATTTTTGCATTTTCTCGAAAAAAGAAAGTATTGGCAGTATAGCTGTTTCCTTTTGTAAATGGCTTTCGGTACACTAATTCCTTTAAGTTGGTTTCGCCACAAAACTTAGGTTGTACTCTTATCGTTCTCTCGTTAGCTTGACATTTTGGGCTTGGCACATTTGCACCATGGAGGCATGGATGTACAATTTCAATATTTATACTATATGTTTAGCTTTGAACACTTAAGTTACAAATATATACATTTAGGGGCAGAGCTAGAGCAAACTCAATCAGGGTGCACTAACTTGTAATATGTGCTGATTTGACTCACCAGTGTACACTAATCGTTGATTATAGGGGTGCACACTATGGCCTTCATGCATGGCAGGCATTTTTCTTATGCGAATGCAGTTTGGCAGTTTATTAGGCAGCAGCAGCTCTAGCCTGTTGGGTTTTGGGTGGGAGCCAGAGGATAGAAATCCTAAATCTAGTGGCCATGGTACCACGCTGTGAATGGAATCCTAGTCTATTCCATTAACCAAAGCCCAACAGATATGCATGTACTATGTAAAGAAATACTCCCTCCATCCCATTATGTAAGACATGTAACTGTGTAAGGTTTTTCACACGAAAATTAGCGCAGGCTCCGACCCTGCGGATAGAACGACCTTCGCTTTGGCGAGAGAACAACACCGGCACGAAACTCGCTTAAGTTGTCGCTGTCGTCGAAGCTGGCGACATACCTCTGCGAGTCAGGGACACGAGCCAGTCCAACAGCTTCTTCCCTCGCCATGGAAATGCGATGAGCCATGCTGAGCTTACTAGGTTTGGTAGGTCGCGTTCCTTTCTGTAGGAAACTAATCGCAGGTTAATGCACCAAACAGAGTTTACTAGGTTTTTCATGCATGTACGCAAGGGCATAATCGGAAGAAACTACACAAAATAGCTTACACGCCTTACATTTTGGGAAAAAATAGAAGAGCTTAGGCGCCTGACATAATGGGATGGAGGGAGTATTTGAATAAATACGTTATACAAGTCACTAATGCTACAACTTATAGATTTTAACAACTTCAGTTGTAATCTGAAAACAAGGAGTTTGCAATCATGTGAACTGCTGGGTGATGTATGTACCATGTGACCTAGTAGGCGCTGTGGAGGTGGTACCCTAGACACATGAGGATGCTATTCACAGTTAGTCAGTTACCGATGCATACGTCCCTTATGTCTCCTAGATGTTGTCCATCTTATTTTCGCAGTTTCTCATGATTAATTTCTTAATGGTTCAAAGTGTGGCATTGATATTTTGCTTAGTTGCACCTAGATATTATGAATGCATACAACATGATTAATAGTTCTATGTATTTAAGCCAGCAGTTAAGTTTCTGAGTTTCAGCTTACATGATACACTTTTTGGGGATCTACTATCTTATATGATTACTATAAATGTGTAGGCCGGGCTGTTATTAGCGCCGCTGAAATGGGAATTTCGTTCCCACTGAAACGGAGAGATCAGTTGCTTGAGTATGTGCTAACTCTAATGGGAAGGGATCAAAGTGATGACCTTGTCGATTTCAGCATTGAGCTTTTGCAAACACAAGTACAAACTCAAGTTTTAACCCTTATTTTTGTCACCATTGGTAGATTAAATTCTTCATTCCAGCTGAATTTTATTTATCTTACACAAGCTTTATATCCAACTTCCATTAGACCGAAGTTCTATTCACTGTGATGTATACACTTAGCGCTTGAGTTCGATGGATTTATTCCTGTAAATTCTTCTTACATATGCAGAGTGTTGCTTTAAGTGCTTGTACTACTCTGGTGTCAATAGAGCCAAGGTTACCTTTGGAAACAAGAAACCGTGTCATGAAGGTCTGTTGCAGTGGCCAACGTCACTGAATCATGGCAATAATTTTCAATTTTAGTTTCTATTAGTTGTATAATACTATTGTTTTGAGTTCTCTAGGTTCCATTTTCAGGCAACCTTAGGTTTTTTTGCTTTGCCAACTGAGCCCTCAAACATTGTGGAGAGTCTGATAACAAACCTCATTATTCTGTTAGGTGCCATTCTGCTAACTAGGTAATGCTTTAAACTCACTTTTTAAATATCTGAATTTTATTTTTGGATAAGCTTGCCTGCTATGCTTTCTTCTGATGGTGATGCAAGTGGGGTCACCATTAGGGTACCCTTTACCCTCTTTAGTTCAAAAAAACAACTAACTTTTTCAAGATGATGATGTCATTGTAAAAGTTAGTTAATTTTTTTTGAAGTAAAGAGGGTAGAGGGTACCTAATGTTGACCCACTTGCATCTTATCTTCTGTTCTTTCCCTTATGCCACTTGCTTGATGTACACTTTTGTTTTATTGTGTTATGGCCATTTTCTTTGTCAGTGGTGAAGATGGCCGAAGCAGAGCAGAGCAGCTGTTGCATATTCTTAGACAACTCGATCCATATGTTTCATCATCTGCAGAACACCAGAGGAGAAGGGGATGTATTGCTGTGCATGAGGTGTTAATAAAGTTCCGCAATCTTTGTTCTGGTGGATTTGGTGCGTTGGGCTCCTATCCAACTTTGACCCTAAAGCAAATTGATCAGGGAGGGTCTAGGAGCTTGTCAAGTTTGCCATGTATGTCGAATATTTTCTTATATTGTTACTGCAATTGTATGATTTATGAACCCAGTAGGTCAAGAATGCTTTTCTATTTTGTACCAGCTGCATTCGTGTTGCCGAACAGAGATTCATTAAGCTTGGGAGAGAGGGTAATGGCATATCTACCTCGTTGCGCTGATACAGATGATGAAGTTAGAAAAGTTGCGATTCAGGTTCGTGCAGAAAGTAGCCTATTTGTGTTCCTTGACCTACCATAACTTTTTGTTCGTGTGACGTGCCTTTTTCTGGGCATTCTGGTTTCAGTGTGGCACACACAGAGATTAAGAGAGTAGTTTCCTAACAATTTTTATTGTTCAGCATAACATATGTTATATAGTTATGCTGAAAATAGCCATGTTTCGCAGAAGATAACACAAGGACCTACAGCATATAGCATAGCTGTTAACTTATTTCTTTATGTTTTGAAATTGAGCTCATAAATTTACCTTCATCATCTGTTTTTCCTGTATCAGATCATTGCACTTTTCTTCAATATATCTCTGTCACTTCCAAAGCAGAAGGCTGCTAATGACATAGATCTAGAATCTTCATACGGGGCTTTGTCCTCCCTAGAGGACATAGTCTCTGTTATCAGAAGGGTGGGTGTCCTGTGTTACTTTACTCTCCATTAAGTCCTCTTCTGTGAGCAAATGTTAACCTTCTTTCTATTGTCTCAGAAGGCATCTGTTGACCAGATCGAAGTATTTCATAGGGTTGTCTCCTCCGTGTGTATTCTACTATCTAGGGAAGAGGTAAATAATATTAGCTGAAATCTAACTGCAATTGGAGAATGCCATCATAGTTATTGACATATTTTTGCTGTACTTTTACAGTTGGTTGTCTTGCTACACTCTTGCACATTAGCGACATGTGATAAAGTAAAGCAATCAGCAGATGGTTCCATTCAAGCTATTATAGTATTTATTATCAGAAGAGGCAAGGATCTACGTGAAGCTGATGTATTGAGGTTAGTTTATGGAACTGTGGCAATTAGCTCAGAAAGAATCCTAAAATGTTGCACTTCATTAGGAAAACATTGAGATATATACGTTCTCTTCTAGATGACACTACAAAATACATGTATCCTTGGAAAATAACAATCACAGCAGAACCAAAATATCCTCCATCTCAGTTGAGGACATAGAGGGTGCAAACTGTATGGTTACTTCAGGACGTGATGCGTGATGTTGGCCTGAGTAGGGCTGCGGGCAACAAATCTTTGGAGATGCCTCAGTAAGCACCATATTTGAAAAAAGACAATTAAAAAGGACATCACATAAGGAGATTTTGGTTAGTTCGAAAAGGTGACATAGCATAGTGTCATTCCCGAGACAACAGCCACTGTCATCCAGCAATGACCATCTGTTAGGAAATAATTTTGTTAATTATACATCTTTCAGAGTGTAAAGTGTTACTCACCTGATTTTCTCAAAAAGAAACACAGTGTATTACCTTTTTAGTTTATTTTCTGATTCAAATATTGCTAAGATCTCATTTGTGATGCTACAGGACAATACAATCTCTGCTCTCGTCAGCTATTACTCTTACCGACAAGCACTCACGCCAAGAAGTTCTCAATGCAGTATCCATTATCAGCCTTTTGTCTATAGTTTTCAGTACCAATATTCTTGTCAAGTATTATTCCCACAATCAGTTTTTACCTTTGACTTTAAGATAGATATCATGCTTAGCAGAAAATACCAACCACATTGTGGTTTTTGATGAGGTTCTATTTGTGGCTGGGCGAGATATTTGTACAAAGGACATATCAAGAATTCGTGGCGGTTGGGCTATACAAGATGTTTTTTATGTAAGTATTTGTGCCGAGCCTGGGCATCTTATTATGCAAGTTTTCATATGCATTTACGACTTGTATCTTCATTGCATTAAGTTATACAGTATATTAAAAGGCACATGTATGTGGTACTTTGTACAAATGGAGTGTGCATTCAATGACAGACCAGAACCTCCCTTATTTAAAATGTATATTCCTATTCGTAAATGACTTCTGACATTCATATATTTATAGACTGTTCTAATTAGGACTCTCAAGGCATAGTAGATTTTAAAAATCTTCATTCAGATTGTTAAGTTCCTACGAAATCGATAGGTATTCTTTGCACTTAATTTCTTCTAAGAAATGCATGCTCTATCCTTCCTGATTTGAGATATTTCAAATATGTGGTAGGAAAGAAAAAACCCATAAAATATTATCCCAAAACTCTAGACATATAGTGAGAGCCTAATTTTCTATTGTTTGTTTAGTTGAAAAGTTTGTAATTCTGTAAGTGTCAGGTTCCTTCTGCATTTCCCCTTTGTAAAGAATACTTCTTGTGGTACTAGTTTAGGTGCACCTGATCTCAGATAACAAGGTTTATGATGATACTGATTTAGATTATGTTCACATTCCTTACATTCACCTTGACATACAGCAATGCCGTGCATAATTAATTCACAATGGTAATTTACTTGGACTTTTGAACCGAAACTTAGTGTAGACCCTGACAGTAATAGTTTGCTTGGATGATAATTCCAGGTTAAAATAGCAACCATAATTAAGCAGTGATTGGATAGGTGAATTCTACAGATATACTTCTAATTATGTGCTTCATATTTTCCCTGGTTTTAGGCCTTTTCCCAGCATAAGGTGTTAGCTACTCGTTTTTTGGAGTACATTTTATTTATACTTCACAAAGAACCCGTTGCAACAAATGATTCAGAAAAAGGAGAAAATAACTCAGAATCATCAGCCGATGACTCTATTCTACAAGCAACTATGTTTGCTCTCAATGCATTCCTGAGGTATGTATCTCCATCTGATAACTAACTGCTGATGTTGACTAATGGTGGACAATGGGACACCTTTCATCTGCTCATTTCATGTACTTGAAAGTTAAAATGTTTAAACTTCACAGAGGTGGTGGGAAGATTGGGAAACAAGCAGTTGAGCAAAGTTACCCTTCTGTTCTTTCTGCGCTTATACTGAAGCTGGGAGGTCTTCATAGTCTTGCTGAATTAGGCCGAAATGAGCTTCTACGGTGAGATCTGTAGCTTTCTTGAATCTTTATTTGATGTATGAAGGCTAATGAGAAATGATGTATGGAAGTTTGTGACCTCATGTTCTGCAGATCATTGTTAATTGCATTCCGGTCATTCTGTGATTGTGTTGGCGATGTCGAGATGGGAAAGGTGATTTGCTTAATGGCTCTTGCCTGTCAACTCTGCAACAATTATTGACTGTAAAATTCTTGTCATTTCATAGATATTAGCTCGTGATGGCGAACAAACTGAGAAGGAGAAAATGATTGATCTTGTTCAAGAGGTTGCATGCAGTTCCTCAGTAAAGAGGCCCAAAGAGGTAACTTCTAGAGTGTTTTATGTGAGTCTTTCTGAGTTAATAGATTAGTGACCTTTTGGTGAAAAGAACATCTGCTGACAGGAGCTGAACCCTCACTCAGGATGCAGATGGACACTTCCGTGCCATCTGCCACGTTTACCGATGAAGCCGCGTAGCTATTTTTCCGTTTCCGCGGAGTCCGTATAATCGTTTTTAACTTTCCGCGGAGTCCGTCGGACAACACGGACAGAGCAAGAACTCTTTCCTCTTCCTTCTCTGCTAGATTCTTCCCCACCTCCGCCGGATTCTGTTCATCCTCCGCCAGATTCTGTTCATCCTCCGCCCCTACGCCCATACTTTCTCCGTCTCCCACAGGATTTTGCCCTTCTCCACAGTTACATCCATCTTGCTCCGCAAACGGCGACGGCAAGGGAGCCAGGCCCCAGACTGGTGCAGGTGTAGAGGGGAAGGTGCTGGTCACGATGAGTGGGGCGTCCGCCCAGGCTCAGCGATGGCGAGTGGAATCACGGCTTGCCCTTCCTAAGTTCTTTCTTCGACTTGCCGATCTGTTTTTTCTAAGCACGATAGACGGAAGTGGTGGACTAAACAGGCACTGTCCGTGAGTCCGTTTAGTTTAGGCGGCCCGTCCAGGACGTCGTTTAGCCAATTTACACGGCCCGGACACACGGAATTCACGGACGTCCGTGTCCATTTACATCCTGAACCTTCACTTTCAAACTATAAATAAAATACATCCTTTTCCATCTTTTTATGCGTTTGAATGTTATCACCAACGTCCTTTGAAGCCATAGCTGCCAGAAACTCTAGGAAGTATGTAATCCCTTGCAAAAAAACATTTAGGAATAGCCACCATGTTTATTTTATTTGCAGTCTATGGAACTATGGAAGTTGCCCATGAAGGTTTAATTGATTAATCTTCACTACTCTGAACCAATTTCACAAGAAAACAAGATATGTTCACAGTTCTCTTTACACCTTACTTAATGTTTTGGTTTCGCCATGTAGCCTATCTGATATATGGTCAGCCAATGAGTCCCACTAAGTTGTAATACTTTTACGCGATGTATAAAAGCACATAAAATTTTCAGATTCAACATTAAATTGCAGTCTTCTAGAGCCTAAGCTGTTAGGAACTATTTCATGATAATAGGGATGATATGCTAGAGCTAAAATAAAGATTATACTCTTTGAATGCGAAATTTGCTTGTCTCAGCTCTTCTGAAACTCTTATAAGCTTTCATTCAAAACTGCAGGTGCTCATTGTCATAATTACAACTGTTTTTACGTATTCAATCAAAAAACATGTTTGACAATCACTGTTCAATAGGTTCGATGCATATATTATTATTTTGTGTGGTGAAATCACTGTACCAAAATAACTGGTTAATATTACCACAGGTTCTGCCAACCTGCGCTATCTTAAGCAAATCTCTCAACAGAAATCAGAGGGCTGAAAGGGAGGCTGCTGCAGCTGCACTATCGGAGTTTATTCGTCACAGGTATTTAATGCCATTCTTCAAAATACAAGTCTGGAAATGTTCACTGTACCTCCAGAAAACGAAGGAAGAATCAAAATGATTAGTTTCTGGATGCTTAGACTGAAACAGAGCTCAATCTCCTATGTGATTAGTTTCTGACTGGTTACCTGCGGTTACCACTCAATGGTCCTCATTGCTAAGGCAGGTACCAACTGGTATATTGATCTGTTTTGAAACAATATAAACATAAGTAGCTCAAGAAGCTCAAATTGCAAAAGCTTGAGAAAGCACTAACTGGTTAGTCTGGTGTTCCCTTGAAAACAGGAAAAGACTTGACTATGCATACATTTTTACAATGTGACATCTGACATGGTCCGTATATTTTCTCAAGAAAAATCATGCCCTGTCACTAAAAAGTATATTAAAACAATACTTAGTTTCATGCATTATGTATGTTGCAAATTTATTGTAGTATTGTTAGCAAATATGTCCATGATTTTTTCTGTGGTTTATGGACGCAAATCACACTGATCTATTTCACTTGTATGCCTTACACAGTAAAACTTGCCAATTACCTAATACAGCTGCTTTTGTCTGAAGTGAAAAGGAACCTGCATTGCTTGAACAAATAGTCGAGGAATTGTGTCAACATGTTACCGATGACTCACCAACTGTCAGGAGTCTCTGCTTGCGAGGACTTGTACAGGTCATCAATCTAAACAGAGCAACTTTTTAAGGATATGCATGTTTGGCACTTGAGTAACATAGGTTGTGTGATATTGTTTGCGTACAAAGGTTGACAGGAAGGGGGTGTATGTGTTTCTCTTTATTTGATGTCTGAAGTGATCTCGCCTTTCCTTTGTTTTCTGAATCTTATAATTCCTACATAATACCTTCTGCTGAGTAAATCATGATTTAGTTGATGGCTTCTGTGGCATTTTGTAGCATTCTAAATCTTATGCTTAATGTTTCTGGTCACCTCTTTCAGATACCTGAGAGCCACATGCTTAAGTATATCCAGCAAGTCCTAGGAGTAATATTAGCATTACTTGAAGATTCCAACGAATCTGTTCAACTAACTGCTGTCCAGTGCTTGTTGACTGTGAGTTCCTTAATGTATTACACGATAAAAATTGGCTTAAATTCCATTTTTGTTCAATTTAATAGAACATAGAAACATCATGCACTGGTTTCAGGTTCTTAATGTGTCAGAACAAGATGCTGTTGAGCCCATTTTAATAAGTCTCTTAGTAAGGCTAAGGAATCTCCAGGTAACCATTCAGAATAATCGTACCTTAATGCATTACCATTTTTATTGGCATGATGTGGGTATTTTGTTGTGATGGTTAGTATGGACCTGTTAAGTGCAATTGATGACAAAAAACATTTTGTGGAATTTATTGTGCACATGGAATCTAGAACAAGTATAATGTCTTCTCAAAATAGCTAGTCACACTTACTGCGGGTTTGGGACGCCATGGACAGCCCATTCCCACTTGCACCCTGAGGCACAACCAGCTTAAGTGCTTTCTTGAACAATACCTGAATTTAATGATGTAGTTGGTTTACCCTGTTTCAAAGGAAATTACATTTTTTAGATAATATTTTGCAGCTATTTCTTAGCACTAGTTTTTGGTAATTCTAGTATAACTATTTTGCTTCGAAACTTGGCATTTACATGCCACTGAGCGAATCCTCTTTTGTCTTTTTGGTGCTTTGGGGTTATCTCACGAGATTGTATTAGATGCATCTCCCTTTTCACTCTGATAGTTCGGTTCTTTACTTATAATGATGACTGTAAACAACCTAGGGCTGTGACCTATTCTGTAACTTCTCTTCTACAGATTTCCATGAATACAAAAATGAGGTCCAATGCATTTGCAGCTTATGGTGCTCTAAGTTCCTATGGTGTTGGTTCACAGCATCATGCTTTTCTTGAGCAGGTAACACCCAGATTCTACTCCGGTTGTTTTACTAGTATACCATTAGCAGGGAGCTGTTATCATGTAAGCCTTCTTATAGGATGCTGTGTTAATGGTCACAGGAAGTGTTAAGGAAGTTTTATGGATTGTTAATGTAATTATAAGGATTGTTTTACTTATGCTTCTCAAGCTACCAATTTCTTTGCCGGCTTCTGCAGATTCATGCCACCCTTCCACGTTTGATCCTCCATCTTCATGATAAGGACCTAAGTGTTCGCCTTGCCTGCCGGGTATGCAGTCCTTGCTTTGTTTTCCCTTAAATTGCATATCTTGATATTTGTGATTTTTTGGAAACAGAACACTTTCCAGCTCCTAGCGCCTTCCATGGAAGTAGAGGGTTTGTCTTCGCTCCTCAATAAACAATATTTCACTTCTGATCGCCGGTCTGTGTTGAACCTTCCTAGCTATTTCTCTATTGTTTTTTAATTTTATTTTAAATGACATGTTTAATGTGATGTGCGCTCAGATCTGATTACGAAGACTTCATTAGGGACTTAACAAGACAACTTTGTCGACTATCTCCTGCCAGAGTTGACAGCTACCTAGAATCTGCTATCCAGGTACCCCTTTTTCTAGTATTCAGGAGAGCTGCATGTATATATATTAAAAAAGAGAGATAGTTCTACTGTTCAAACAAAGGCACAAAGTGTATTCTGCTTTGAGATCTTCTTTTGTTTCTTTCCATGCACACTTTCCATGCAACCAGCATGACCAAACTAGAATGTGAGTAATTTCATTTTTCTTGATTTAGGCATTTGATGCCCCTTGGCCGGTCATTCAAGCAAATGCAGTTTGCTTGGTTAGTTGCATGCTATCCTTTTTAGATGATCAACGCTTCCTTGCTCCTTACTTCTCCCAGGTGCCTACACTCACTGCCTACACTGTTTTGGTACTGTACTTGCTTCAACCATATCATAGGGAGCCGCTAATAGCCTATCGCTCTTTTGTGTCAAGGTGTTCGCTATGTTGGTTGGTAGAATGAGCCAATCACCAGAGGCCGTGGTTCGGGCATCAGCATCTTCTGCAATGGGCCTCCTGATAAAGAGGTCTAACATGCTTAAGCCATCGAGTTCACAATTTGATCGAGTTGATCCTTCACAAAGTTCTCAACATGGAGATCCTCATGCTAAAACATCGTCCGAGCATCAAGAAGAGAACACAGTGAAGCCAGATGGCGTGCCGCAGGGAGAGCAATAGAAACGATCGAAGCCGATCTTGCTTAGATGTAAAATCTATTGTACATGTACATAGTTTAATGTGTGAACGCTGCCTGCCTGTACATTTTGTGCTGCCTTCATGAGCATAGAGATGTAATTATGTAGCCATGTCCATAGGTCTTTAATGCGTCTGTACAGCAGACTGTTGCAGTTCGTTGATTACTTGTAGAATTTGTTGTGTTCTGTAACCATGCAATACCATGATGTGCCTTTGGTGATGCCATATTTAGCTGGTTTCAGCTTATTAAATAGGGCATTGGGAAAGTGCTCACATCAACAACAATGAAGGAGCTTCCTGAGAGACAACACAAGATTCGGGAAATGGTCAAATGATTTGTAACTTGTGTACTTAACAAGTCCTGAGGATTTGGACCCTAAAAAGAGGGTCAGGAGGATTCAGCATTGAGGGATAGCTGGAACGAGGTGAACTTCTTCGGCTTGGGCAGCGTATGGCGTGCATGGATTCAACGAGGGTTCACCAGTTAGAACTATAGAGCCTCAATCTTATTCGCAACTGGTAAAAGCAGCAGATGTTTTTCAGCAGGCAACTTATTGGGTTCTGTAGCATTTGGGGTTGTGTACAAAGGAGAGTTAGATGGCCAAAAACGTGCATGAGGAAACCTATGCTGTGAAGGTACTCAAACTTCAAACTCCCAAGACACTCAGGAGCTTCACTGCTGAACATGAAGAAACCTATGCTGTGAAGGTACTCAAACTTCAAACTCCCAAGACACTCAGGAGCTTCACTGCTGAACATGAAGCAACTAAGAAATATGCGGCATAGGAATCTTGTCAAGATAGTTATGATCTCCTCAAGCATTTATAACAGATGGGGTGATCTCAAAACAATTGTGTATGAGTTCATGTCTGATGGTACCCTGATGGGTGGCTGCATCCAGACACAGATGGCCAAACAGGACACAAGCAACTGAATCTGTGTGAGTGACCATACTACTTGACGTGGCTTGTGCGCTAGACTATCTTCATTATCATGGTCCAGCACCTGTTGTACATTGTTATGTTTAACACTGAGTAATGTGCTCTTAGATGCTGATATGGTGGCCCATGTTGGAGACTTTGGACTTACAAGGATTTCTTGTTGAGGAAAAACTCATTTCTCCAATGGTCAATGAGCTCCGAGGGACTTGCGAAAACAATTAGTTATGCTGCTCTAGGTTAGCCCTACAAAATTTATGTTATGTTTTTTACAAGCATTGTTTGTCTGTATTGCTCCTTAGTCCTTCCATGAAACATAATATGGTGCTTTTTGTGCTGATGATATCTTCAGTTGGCATTCTGATCGATGGTGTTTAGTATGTGGAAAGAGATTCCCTTGTACAGTAGCTTATTATGTTGAAGACTCAATTGAACACAGATTTTAAAAAATGCACCAGCCGGGAATCGAACCCGGGTCTGTACCGTGGCAGGGTACTATTCTACCACTAGACCACTGGTGCTTGTTGAAATTACGAGTAACTAGATATTATATTACCTATCGTCAGGGTCGTACTTTTCAGTTGACACATTACAGGTTTGTATTCACAATCAATGGAGATGAAACGCAACGGGTATTTACGGACCATTCGTCGAAGCAAAAGCCTATGGATTAGATAAATAGCTATATGTTAGCCATGGACAGACATGTTACTATGCATGGCTGTGCCTGTTTTCGACACTAAAATTTATGATGTTAAATTAGTGAAATCTGACTATATGTGTTGGGCCCTTGTGTGCCGGTTGTTGTCTAGGTTTAGTCCGAGTTGTATCGGTTTTCCGTTAATTAACTGGGCACCTTTTTTCTTAATTAATGGATATGCAAGCTTTTGCCTTGTTTGAAAAAACTATATTTGACTATATGGTCTTTTTAAGAGATCCGTTTGTATACTCTCTCTATTCACAATTACCTCGCATTCTTTGTGTATTCGAAGTGAAACTTTACAAAATTTGACCAAATATCTAGGAAAGAATATCAAAATTCATAATAAGAATGCATATAATTTGAAAATATATGCATTCCTTATTATGAATTTTAATATTTTTTTGCTATTTTTGGTCAAACTTTACAAATGTTGACACCCAGAACGTGAGGTAATTGTGAAGGGATCCAAGATAAGCTATCTTAAATTCTTAATAGGTCTATGCATTTTAACCCACTCATGCATACCTTTTTCAAGGACAGCCCTACCAACTACTCTCTCTATCCCAATATAGGATGCTTATAATATTTAGATAAAGTCAAACTTCTTAAAATTTGACCAACTATATAGAAAAAAAATTCAACATTTATAATCCAAAATTAATATTTTTAGAACCATCATGAAATATATTTTCATATTATGTGCATTTAAAATTTTAGATGTTGATATGTTTTTGTACATAGTTGCTCAAATTTTAAAAGTTCGGTTTTGACTAACAATTATAGGCATCCTAATTTGGGAAGGAGGGAGTAATGCATTTGTGTCTTATCTCATATTGTGTTTCTGCTTATTTATCCTCCATATGCTTTCGGAAGGTTGCATTTTTTATACAACGGGTGTATATCTAGGAGCCAAAGTGGATTTCCGGATGTTCATGAGCTTTGTATTCATGACACTCAGGGCCTATATATGTAGTAGGTAGCAGATTATTGATCAAACTCGATGGAAATGTGGCACATGTTAAAAGTTTAATAGTATGAACATCTATCTGCTGATACATACATTTCATGGAGACGATGCATATATACATCACAGTAACACACCGGTTGAGTGGAGTGCATTGTGTTCCTCCAAAAACAGTGGAGCCAAGGCAGTAGGAGTTCATCACGGCATCCTGATACCTAACTGAAACCATAGTTCAGACTGCTTGACTGTCACTACCACCTCGGTCAGGATGATCTCATCAGATTATACTGTATTGCGACCTTGGCATGGCCGTGCAAGAAACAAATACAGGACAGGATGTTGATGATGACAACACAAAGCAGTCGAGCACCCAAAAGAGGGGCAGGAAAAGCTAGCACTTGCCCTGGAGCAGGAGGAGTACCTCAGTTCGGATATCCCAGGGAGATGCCGGTGGAAAGGAGGCGGCTCGTCACGTAAAGCGCAACAACTAAAAGGCCACATCAAACAAAGCTGGTTGTGGGTGGCACTGGCATCATCACCAAGTGAAAAAGGCCCTTGATGCTCGCCGCATATCCTCAGGATGATACCCTCCTCCTGCCTCTGTTCCCTCCACAAGTCACAAACTCACAGTTGCTCCTCGTCTCTCTCAGAATTTAATGTAAGCACCAGCTTAGCCACATTTGCAATTCTTCAAAACTGCTTAGCTCTCGTGCGTGCCCAGTTTTCTTTGACAGGTATGATCAGAGATTTGCAATCTGGACGAGTGCTGAGTTCAGGCAGACTGGATGTATCTTCATGCAAATAATCGAGATGGTAATTTTCAAGTACCAAAGGGAACGTACGATGCCTGACTAAAAGGTTTAAAGAAATCATTTCTCCTAGAAAGTAAGAAAGCCCCTCGAGATCTCAAAGGGGCAGCCACACTTGCAGATAAAAGCACCCAATGGGAGCTTCCTCTTCTCCCCCTCTTACGCCGGCCCACGTAACTTGCGTACGCTCAAGGGCAGGGCAGGGCACACTCCAGTCTATTTATCCATATCAGCCGTGCATGCACACCATGTAGGCCACAGAGATCTCAGCTTATGTCATGGTTGTGCTGCCATAAGCCAGTAACTAGCCAGCTACCGGTACCAGCTGTTTGAGCTCTTAACTTGGAGTGTGCCCTCGGCCATGGCAACCTACGGAGGGAGCTTCCGTTTCCGTGTCCTAGCTATCTCTGCCCCGCATGAAGCTCCTAGCTAGGCTACTTGGGTTCTTCAACATCTGGGTGAAATGGCCATGTGGCCGGCCGGCCGGCATCATCGACGGCGGATTTTACCTCTACTAAGGTAGGGCAACTTCTATCCTTTGGCAATTGTTCTCGCGATCGGAGGTGTGTTCCATCTCTCTGGTAACCGTTGAAGATATATAGGATTCTTGTGTTGTGTTCTAGCTATACCAAGGGGATCGTGATGTGGTAGCTAGAAACCTATATGTATGTGTGATCTCGGATCTTCAATTCTGTGTGATCTATGGATAGTCTTTGTGTTGACTTTTGTATCTGATAACTCCTTGTTACCCCAGCGTATATCGACTACTGTGATACTGTCATCATCGATCAATAAAAATAAATTTGACATATATACTACGCATCTGTGTGCAAGATGTTGAGAATCGATTCCTCAGTTGTTACACACCGGGCTTCGATTCGTATATGTTGTTTTCTTTTGTTAACTTTGCCTCACACACATTTTTTCTTGAAATGGGGATGCATTTTTTTTAGTAAAGAGGGATTTCATATAATACGAGAATCAAGATATATAGGAATCTTGTGTTGTGTACTAGCTGCACCATAATACAAGGGGCTCGTGATGTGCTAGCTAGGAACCTATATGTATGTGGGATCTGGGATCTTCAGTTCTGTGATCTGTGGATAGTTTATGTGTTGAGTTTTGTATCTGATAACTCCTTTTTACCCCAGCGTATATTGACTACTGTCATCTGCGATCAATAAAGATCAATTCGACATATACACTAAGATTATGTGTGTTGGGAGCTGATTCCTCAGTTGATACACCGGGCGTCGACCATTATATGTTGTTTTCTTTTGTTAATTTTGGTTGATAGGCACATATAGGCTTTTTTTTTTTCTGACACTCAATTATCAGCCCGGCACTCTCCTTTGATCACTTTTTTTTCGAAATGGGGTGAGCCCCGCCTCTGCACCGGTTGATGCACACAATTTTTTTATTAAAAAACTGAATATTCAAAGTTTACAATTCAGAGATCAACGAGGGATCTCCTTTGATCACTTGCCGCTTAATCTCCAGGTACCAGTACTTACTGGCTACTACCGGAAACTATCTAGCAGAAGCGCCTGGCTGGTCCGGGTACACTGCCAACATTAGGGCACGTACAATGCGGTGATATCATGTCAGATTTTTGCTTAGTTGGAGGAGAGAGAATAAAGAGAGAGAAGGTTGTCTTCCCTTAGCTAAGGGATCATCTCTTAGGAAATAAGGAAGACTATTTTCTCCATTATATCACATATGTCTTCGCTTAGCAACAAATTTCTTACCAAAATTTAATTATTCGTATTAATTGCTAGAGATGCTGTATGACTTATATCTAATGCCTTCTCTAGCTTATGTAGCGGGGTAAGAGAAGGTATGCCTTCTCTACCATTGTACATGCCCTTATAAGCTAAGTTGCCTGGATACGGCGATACGGATACGGATACGGATACTGCGATACGCTGATACGTCGATTTTCCAAAAACTCCGATACGGGCCTCGCACGCGCGGGCCGACTGACAACAGGGTCCACCTGTCAGCGACGTGTAAACCCCGAATTGGTACGCGGAGATGAGAGCCGTTGGATTAAAAGGAGGATCGATGGCGCTGGGTCTTCCCCTTCCTCAACAGGGCTCGCCGGAGACCTAACCCTGCCGGCGGCCAGGGGGTCGCGATAGGAGGCTCACCGGCGTCCAGCGAGGTTGGCGAGGGGGCAATCGACATTGTCGACGAAGACGAGTCAAAGGAGGGTCACAGCGGCTCCAGGGGTGCTCGGGATCGTCGGCGTCGTCGAGCTACTGCAGCGGCGAGCTCCGGCTAAATTCCGGCGAGCTGGTGTGTAATCAGAGAGGGGAAGTGGTCAAGGAGTTTCAGAAGGGAGAGGGGAGCAAGATGGTGTGAAGAAATCATCCCGGGGATGCCTCCTTTTATAGCGGCGAGGGGTGGCCGAGGGGCGCGGAGTAGGTGAGTGGTGACGACGGTGAGGGAGGTCACGCGGGGCCAGGAGAGTGGGCGCATCGTGCTGGCGACGTCGAGGCGGTCACGACGCGTGTCAGGGCGCTAAAAAATGGAGCACAGGAGCGTCATCATCATCATCGTGTACCTGGGTACTGTGGCAGACGGTCGCCGACGATGGCGTCGTCTACAGGGCGCGGGCGAGCCAGTGAGGATGTCTACGGGGTTGCTGGGGTCGTGGTGATGGCGTAGGAGAGAGGAGAGGTCGAGGCGAGCGCGGAGTCAACGGGATGAGGCGGCGTACTGTCGTGCCCGTGGCATCGCCGTGCGCGCTCTGGCGCGTTCTGGCGTCACGGGCGCGTCGTGTTCTGGGTGTCGTTGTTCTCTCCTTGTCCAGGGCTCGCGCCAGCAGGTGTAGGGTGATGAGGTGAGCTCGTTTGGCAAAGTCAGAGAGAGGGGAAGAGAGGGGGCAGGTGTGGCATGGTGGTGATCAAGTGGCCGGCATGGTGATGGAATTGGATCTGGTGTGCATTGTTCTTGAACTCTGAGGGCATGGCAAGGTTGAGTGATGTGAGGCCAGGCTATTTGACATGGTGGGCAAGGTTGGAGAGAGCTAGGGCATGCACAATTGATCAATGCCAACATGTGTGTGACATATGCAATGACATTGAGTGTTCTTGTGCTAGGGTGAGCATGGCTAGGCTAAGTGATGTCAATGGGAGTTGTTAGGGGTACAAGGCACTATAGATGAGCATAAGAGAGAGGAGGGTGAGGTGGTACATAGTGGGTGGAATAGTGGTTGTACCCTAATTTATTCTATGTGCTCAACATATATGACAAGCAAAGGTCTCACTTCTTTTTTGAATTTGGCCAAATTTCTTCATAGGAGTGATCTAAATAATGTTTGGCATCTATTGGTGGCATTGGTTTGAAAATTGGAGTTGGTTTGTGAAAAATCTAAAAGTTGGGGGTAATCTAGAATCTAATTCAACATTGCCACTTTGCATCCTTATAATAAGCAATAGAAAAGGAACTAGTCAAAGTGGTCAACATCAAAAGTGTTCACCTTGATGAGGTCTTGGATGAGGTGCAAAGAGTTGGGGGGGGGGGGGTTTGGTTTAAAAGTTTCTTAATACATGGGCTCAAAGTGGGTAAGATGTTAAAATTGTCACATGTGACCATTATCACATGTCACTTGATTTTGATTTTTCTTTTGATTTGATTTTGGTTTCTTTGATGCAAAAGGGATTCTTTTGAGTTTAGATGAGTTTCCAAACCATTGGCACAAATTAATATGGCCTAGGTTGAAGATTTTCAAAAATGGCCATAGGCCCATATGTAGTGTTATTTTATTTTTCTTTATTTCTCTTGATCCAAAAGATCATTGTTTTGGGTTCCTTTGATGTTGGTTGGGTTGATGGAGGGTTTCACCATTTGGGTAAAGTAAATAGGGCATAGGCCATTATTGGAGAAATGGCCATAAGCCCACATATGCCTCACCCTTTTATTTCATTTTTTTATTGCTTCCTCTTTGGTTTTGAGAAAGGGAGGGTTTAGGGTTTAGAAAATTTGAAAATTTGAAAATACTTCACACAAGCATCATGGCAAAACTCACCACAATTGGACATGAGCACTATGCACATTAAAGAACTTAAATAAAGTTTTTGTTGGCTCCAATTTTTGGAAAAAGGAAAATTCATTTTCTTTTTTGTTTGGAAATTTGGGATGTTACAAACCCTTCCCCCTTAAACAAATCTCGTCCTGAGATTTTAAGAAAAGTTAGGTTCCTAAGAGAGATTGGGAAATTGGTTTAACAGGAGACATACTTGGCATGGCATTGGGTGCTTCCTGGGCTTCTGAGGCACTCATGTGGTAGAGATGGCCATTGCGGTTGTTCGGGTTCCTTCTAGCTGCAAATCGGCGTTGTTGCTGGGCAGGTGCAGCGGTATTAGGGGCAGTCTTGGCAAGCTTCTTGGGGCACTCATTGGAGTAGTGACCCACAGTTCCACACCCATAGCAGGTTACCGTTGACTTGTCCTTTGGGGCAATGGGGGTAGCATTGCTCCCAGTCCTTGGGGCAGTATTGGGGTTGTTGTTGTTACCATTGAGGTGGTTGTTGTTGTTGTTGTGGTTGTGGTTGTTGTTGTTGTTGCTGCTGTTGTGGCCTCCGGGCTTCGGGTGGCCTCCATGGTTGTTGGTGTAGTTTGGATGGTAAGTTTGAGCATGTGGCTTGTTGTTTCTTGGGGCAAATCCTCCAGTTGAATTGTTGCGGTACTTCTGTGCATTATTGGGTCCATTCTGGTTCATCATACGGCGTTTGCAGTTCTCGTTGGCTTGATGCAGTTTTCCTTCCATCTGGATGGCTGAGTCCACCAAGGCTTCTAGGTCAGCAAAGGGAATGTTGACCAGTACAGTCTGCATCTCATCGTGCAGTCCGTTCAGAAATCTTTCCTTCCTCTTCTCGTTGGTGTCGGTCTCATCCGGGGCGTACCTTGACAGAGTGAGGAATCTGTCGCGGTATTCCACCACGGACATCCTTCCTTGTTTGAGTTCCCGGAACTCGTCTCTCATCTTCTTGATCAGTCCTTGGGGCACATGGTAGTTGCTGAACTTGTGTTTGAAATCTTCCCAAGTCATCATTTGTCCCGCATTCATTGCACGGGCACTTGTCCACCAGGCGCTGGCAGGTCCTGACAGGTAGTGGGTGGCGAACAGTACTTTTTCTGCGGCTTCTACTCCCGCAACTTCCAGGTTGTTCTCCATTATCTGGAGCCAGTCATCAACATCTAGGGGCTCTTCTGTCTTGCTAAACATTGGAGGGTTGGTGTTCTGAAAATTCTTCAGCTTCGATCCAGGGTGATCATGGTTTCCATGGCCTTGATTGTTCTGGGCTATCTGCTGCAGTGCGGCAATATTGGCTTGTCGTTCATGTAGGGATTCGTAGCATAGAAAAAAAATTCCTACCGCGAGAACGCAATCCAAGCCAAGATGCAATCTAGAAGACGGTAGCAACGAGGGGATGAACGAGACTAACCCTTGAAGATTTTCAAAGCCTACGAGATTAGATCTCGTTGTTGCAGAAGATGATCACTTGCCGCTTTCAAAAGCGCGTAGAAGATCTTGACGGTGCCACAATCGGGCAGCACCTCCGTACTTGGTCACACGTTCGGTGTTGATGAAGACGACGTCCTTCTCCCCGTTCCAGCGGGCATCGGAAGTAGTAGATCCTCCTTGAATCCCGGCAGAACGACGGCGTGGTGGCGGTGTTGACGGAGATCTCTGGCGGAGCTTCGCTAAGCGTTTGCGGGAGAGGTGGAGGAGGAGGGGCGGCTAGGGTTTGGGAGAGGGGGTGGCCGGCCACTATGGGGTGCGGCCAAGGCTATGGCTTGAGGTGGCCGGCCCCCTCCCCTTGTCCCTCATTATATAGGTGGAACCCCCAAGTGTTGGACTACAAGTCTTCAAATAAGACCCAAACCCAAAACCTTCCATGTGTAGGGAAACCTACCCAAGGTGGGATTCCCACCTTTCCATGAGGGGGGGTGGCCGGCCACCTTAGGTGGAGTCCACCCGGGATTCCACCCCCTAGGGCTGGCCGGCCATGCTAGGTGGAGTCCCTCCGGGACTCCGCCTTCCATAGTGATTTCTTCCGGACTTTTCTAGAACCTTCTAGAACCTTCCATAAATGCACCGGATCATTTTCAAACTTATAAAATGACTTCCTATATATGAATCTTATTCTCCGGACCATTCCGGAACTCCTCGTGATGTCCTGGATCCCATCCGAGACTCCGAACAAATCTTCGAACTCCATTCCATATTCAATATCTACTAATATGACATCAAACCTTAAGTGTGTCACCCTACGGTTCGCGAACTATGTAGACATGGTTGAGACTTCTCTCCGACCAATAACCAATAGCGGGATCTGGAGATCCATAATGGCTCCCACATATTCAACGATGACTTAGTGATCGAATGAACCATTCACATACGATACCGATTCCCTTTGTCACGCGATATTTTACTTGTCCGAGGTTTGATCATCGGTATCTCTATACCTTGTTCAACCTCGTCTCCTGACAAGTACTCTTTACTAGTACCGTGGTATGTGGTCTCTTATGAACCATTCATATGCTTGCAAGCTATTTAGACGATATTCCACCGAGAGGGCCCAGAGTATATCTATCCGTCATCGGGATGGACAAATCCCACTGTTGATCCATATGCCTCAACTCATACTTTCCGGATACTTAATCCCACCTTTATAACCACCCATTTACGCAGTGGCGTTTGATGTAATCAAAGTACCTTTCCGGTATAAGTGATTTACATGACCTCATGGTCGAAAGGACTAGGTAACTATGTATCGAAAGCTTATAGCAAATAACTTAATGACGTGATCTTATGCTACGCTTAATTGGGTGTGTCCATTACATCATTCATATAATGACATAACCTTGTTATTAATAACATCCAATGTTCATGATCATGAAACTATGATCATCTATTAATCAACAAGCTAGTTATACAAGAGGCTTACTAGGGACTCATTGTTGTTTACATAACACACATGTATCAATGTTTCGGTTAATACAATTATAGCATGGTATATAAACATTTATCATAAACACAAAGATATATAATAACCACTTTTATTATTGCCTCTTGGGCATATTGATACGTCTCCGACGTATCGATAATTTCTTATGTTCCATGCCACATTATTGATGATATCTACATGTTTTATGCACACTTTATGTCATATTCGTGCATTTTCTGGAACTAACCTATTAATAAGATGCCGAAGTGCCAGTTGCTGTTTTCTGCTGTTTTTGGTTTCAGAAATCCTAGTAAGGAAATATTCTCGGAATTGGACGAAATCAACGCCCAGGGTCCTATTTTGCCACGAAGCTTCCAGAAGACCGAAGAGGAGACGAAGTGGGGCCACGAGGTGGCCAGACTATAGGGCGGCGCGGCCCAGGTCTTGGCCGCGCCGACCTGTAGTGTGGGCCCCTCGTGACGCCCCTTGACCTGCCCTTCCGCCTACAAATAGCCTTCATCGCGAAACCCCCAGTACCGAGAGCCACGATACGGAAAACCTTCCAGAGACGCCGCCGCCGCCAATCCCATCTCGGGGGATTCAGGAGATCGCCTCCGACACCCTGCCGGAGAGGGGAATCATCTCCCGGAGGACTCTACGCCGCCATGGTCGCCTCCGGAGTGATGAGTGAGTAGTCTACCCCTGGACCATGGGTCCATAGCAGTAGCTAGATGGTTGTCTTCTCCCCATTGTGCTTAATTGTCGGGTCTTGTGAGCTGCCGAACATGATCAAGATCATCTATCTGTAATTCTATATGTTGTGTTTGTTGGGATCCGATGAATAGAGAATACTTGTTATGTTGATTATCAATTTATATCTATGTGTTGTTTATGATCTTGCATGCTCTCCGTTACTAGTAGATGCTCTAGCCAAGTAGATGCTTGTAACTCCAAGAGGGAGTATTTATGCTCGATAGTGGGTTCATGTCTCCGTGAATCTGGGGAAGTGACAGAAATCTCTAAGATTATGGATGTGCTGTTGCCACTAGGGATAAAACATTGGTGCTATGTTCGAGGATGTAGTTACTGATTACATTACGCGCAATACTTAATGCAATTGTCTGTTGTTAGCAACTTAATACTGGAGGGGGTTCGGATGATAACCTGAAGGTGGACTTTTTAGGCATAGATGCATGCTGGATAGCGGTCTATGTACTTTGTCGTAATGCCCAATTAAATCTCACTATACTCATCATAATATGTATGTGCATGGTCATGCCCTCTTTATTTGTCAATTGCCCAACTGTAATTTGTTCACCCAACATGTTGTTTATCTTATGGGAGAGACACCTCTAGTGAACTGTGGACCCCGGTCCAATTCTCTATCTTGAAATACAATCTCTTTGCAATCGTTCTGCTGTTCTCTGCAAACAATCATCTTCCACACTATACATCTAATCCTTTGTTACAGCAAGCCGGTGAGATTGACAACCTCGCTGTTTCGTTGGGGCAAAGTACTTGGTTTGTGTTGTGCAGGTTCCACGTTGGCGCCGGAATCCCTGGTGTTGCGCCGCACTACATCTCGCCGCCATCAACCTTCAACGTGCTTCTTGGCTCCTACTGGTTCGATAAACCTTGGTTTCATACTGAGGGAAAACTTGCCACTGTACGCATCACACCTTCCTCTTGGGGTTCCCAACGGACGCGTGTTGTACGCGTATCAAGCACTTTTTCTGGCGCCGTTGCCGGGGAGATCAAGACACGCTGCAAGGGGAGTCTCCACATCCCAATCTCTTTTACTTTGTTTTTGTCTTGCTTAGTTTTATTTACTACTTTGTTTGCTGCACTAAATCAAAATACAAAAAAATTAGTTGCTAGTTTTACTTTATTTGCTATCTTGTTTGCTATATCAAAAACACAAAAAAATTAGTTACTTGCAGTCACTTTACTTATTTCATTATGTTTCCTTTTAATTTTACCGTAAAAAACATGCCGGTAGGACGCGGGTCTATAATTGGGAGAAATAATATAGAAGAATTTTTCAACCATGTTAGTACCATTGACGATTTTGAAGATAGACACTTGGTAGATCTTGCTCCTACTTATGAAATTGCTGCTGCTGCTTTAGTTCGCATGTTGGAAACTAAATTTGTTAATCTCAATCCTATAATCCAACACATGTTTCTTACACTCGGTGATATGGAAGAGGGGAAAAGAAAGATTTTATCTTAGAAACCCTTCTTAGAGAATTTGGTGGTCTAGCAAGGGAGGCTAGAAAGGTCTTTGCTAAATATGATATGCTTGGTTCTTGCACCAATTTTGTTAGTCTCCTTGAAAAAATGGATATGGATAGAATAAAGTACACTAATAATATTAATGATGGTGGGGAGATCAAAGCACCAATACCATGTAAGCTCCTAGCGATGAATGATGCACTAGAAAATAATTATGCTTGGCTTGTTCCGGAAAATTTATTTGATGAGAGTAGCAAGCCTAAGACTAATGAAAAGGGAGACGCTAAAACTTATGTATCCAATATACTATGCTTGGCTGAGAAAACTTCAAACCCCGCTGTAGATGCACCATCCTTCGATAATACTTGATACACACTTTCTGCGCCTAGCTGAAAGGCGTTAAAGAAAAGCGCTTATGGGAGACAACCCATATTTTTACTACAGTACTTTGTTTTTATTTTGTGTCTTGGAAGTTGTTTACTACTGTAGCAACCTCTTCTTATCTTAGTTTAGTGTTTTATTGTGCCAAGTAAAGTCGTTGATAGTAAAGTTCATACTAGATTTGGATTACTGCGCAGAAACAGATTTCTTTGCTGTCACGAATCTGGGCTGTTTTCTCTGTAGGTAACTCAGAAAATTATGCCAATTTACGTGAGTGATCCTCAGATACGTACGCAACTTTAATTCAATTTGAGCATTTTCATTTGAGCAAGTCTGGTGCCTCGATAAAATTCGTCAATACGAACTGTTCTGTTTTTGACAGATTCTGCCTTTTATTTCGCATTGCCTGTTTCGTTATGTTCGATGGATATTTTGATTCCATTGACTTTCAGTAGCTTTGTGCAATGTCCAGAAGTGTTAAGAATGATTATGTCACCTCTGAACATGTATATTTTGATTGTGCGCTAACCCTCTAATGAGTTGTTCTAAGTTTGGTGTGGAGGAAGTTTTCAAGGATCAAGAGAGGGAGATGATACAACATGATCAAGGAGAGTGAAAGCTCTAAGCTTGGGGATGCCCCGGTGGTTCACCCCTGCATATATCAAGAAGACTCAAGCGTCTAAGCTTGGGGATGCCCAAGGCATCCCCTTATTCATCGACAACATTATCAGGTTCCTCCCCTGAAACTATATTTTTATTCCATCACATCTTATGTGCTTTGCTTGGAGTATCGGTTTGTTTTTGTTTTTGTTTTGTTTGAATAAAATGGATCCTAGCATTCACTGTGTGGGAGAGAGACACGCTCCGCTGTAGCATATGGACAAGTATGTCCTTAGGCTCTACTCATAGTATTCATGGCGAAGTTTCTTCTTCGTTAAATTGTTATATGGTTAGAATTGGAAAATGATACATGTAGTAATTGCTAAAATGTCTTGGATAATGTGATACTTGGCAATTGTTGTGCTCATGTTTAAGCTCTTGCATCATATACTTTGCACCTATTAATGAAGAAATACATAGAGCATGCTAAAATTTGGTTTGCATATTTGGTCTCTCTAAGGTCTAGATAATTTCTAGTATTGAGTTTGAACAACAAGGAAGACGGTGTAGAGTCTTATAATGTTTTCAATATGTCTTTTATGTGAGTTTTGCTGCACCGGTTCATCCTTGTATTTGTTTCAAATAACCTTGCTAGCCTAAACCTTGTATCGAGAGGGAATACCTCTCATGCATCCAAATACTTGAGCCAACCACTATGCCATTTGTGTCCACCATACCTACCTACTACATGGTATTTCTCCGCCGTTCCAAAGTAAATCGCTTGAGTGCTACCTTTAAATTTCCATTCTTCACCTTTACAATATATAGCTCATGGGACAAATAGCTTAAAAACTATTGTGGTATTGAATATGTACTTATGCACTTTATCTCTTATTAAGTTGCTCGTTGTGCGATAACCATGTTCACTGGGGACGCCATCAACTACTCTTTGTTGAATTTCATGTGAGTTGCTATGCATGTTCGTCTTGTCTGAAGTAAGAGCGATCTACCACCTTATGGTTAGAGCATGCATATTGTTAGAGAAGAACATTGGGCCGCTAACTAAAGCCATGACCCATGGTGGAAGTTTCAGTTTTGGACAATATCCTCAATCTCATATGAGAAAATTAATTGTTGTTACATGCTTATGCATAAAAGAGGAGTCCATTATCTGTTGTCTATGTTGTCCCGGTATGGATGTCTAAGTTGAGAATAATCAATAGCGAGAAATCCGATGCGAGCTTTCTCCTTAGACCTTTGTACAGGCGGCATAGAGGTACCCCTTTGTGACACTTGGTTAAAACATGTGCATTGCGATGATCCCGGTAGTCCAAGCTAATTAGGACAAGGTGCGGGCACTATTAGTATACTATGCATGAGGCTTGCAACTTGTAAGATATAATTTACATGATACATATGCTTTATTACTACCGTTGACAAAATTGTTTCTTGTTTTCAAAATCAAAGCTCTAGCACAAATATAGCAATCGATGCTTTCCTCTTTGAAGGACCATTCTTTTACTTTTATTGTTGAGTCAGTTCACCTATTTCCCTCCACCTCAAGAAGCAAACACTAGTGTGAACTGTGCATTGATTCTTACATATTTGCATATTGCACTTATTATATTACTCTATGTTGACAATATCCATGAGATATACATGTTACAAGTTGAAAGCAACCGCTGAAACTTAATCTTCCTTTGTGTTGCTTCAATGCTTCTACTATGAATTATTGCTTTATGAGTTAACTCTTATGTAAGACTTATTGATGCTTGTCTTGAAGTACTATTCATGAAAAGTCTTTGCTATATGATTCACTTGTTTACTCATGTCATTTACATTGTTTTGATCGCTGCATTCACTACATATGCTTTACAAATAGTATGATCAAGGTTATGATGGCATGTCACTCCAGAAATTATCTTTGTTTATCGTTTACCTGCTCGGGACGAGCATGAACTAAGCTTGGGGATGCTGATACGTCTCCGACGTATCGATAATTTCTTATGTTCCATGCCACATTATTGATGATATCTACATGTTTTATGCACACTTTATGTCATATTCGTGCATTTTCTGGAACTAACCTATTAACAAGATGCCGAAGTGCCGATTCTTTGTTTCTGCTGTTTTTGGTTTCAGAAATCCTAGTAAGGAAATATTCTCGGAATTGGACGAAATCAACGCCCAGGGTCCTATTTTGCCACGAAGCTTCCAGAAGACCGAAGAGGAGACGAAGTGGGGCCACGAGGTGGCCAGACTATAGGGCGGCGCGGCCCAGGTCTTGGCCGCGCCGACCTGTAGTGTGGGCCCCTCGTGACGCCCCTTGACCTGCCCTTCCGCCTACAAATAGCCTTCGTCGCAAAACCCCCAGTACCGAGAGCCACGATACGGAAAACCTTCCAGAGACGCCGCCGCCGCCAATCCCATCTCGGGGGATTCAGGAGATCGCCTCCGGCACCCTGCCGGAGAGGGGAATCATCTCCCGGAGGACTCTACGCCGCCATGGTCGCCTCCGGAGTGATGAGTGAGTAGTCTACCCCTGGACTATGGGTCCATAGCAGTAGCTAGATGGTTGTCTTCTCCCCATTGTGTTTAATTGTCGGGTCTTGTGAGCTGCCGAACATGATCAAGATCATCTATCTGTAATTCTATATGTTGTGTTTGTTGGGATCCGATGAATAGAGAATACTTGTTATGTTGATTATCAATTTATATCTATGTGTTGTTTATGATCTTGCATGCTCTCCGTTACTAGTAGATGCTCTAGCCAAGTAGATGCTTGTAACTCCAAGAGGGAGTATTTATGCTCGATAGTGGGTTCATGTCTCCGTGAATCTGGGGAAGTGACAGAAATCTCTAAGATTATGGATGTGCTGTTGCCACTAGGGATAAAACATTGGTGCTATGTTCGAGGATGTAGTTACTGATTACATTACGCGCAATACTTAATGCAATTGTCTGTTGTTAGCAACTTAATACTGGAGGGGGTTCGGATGATAACCTGAAGGTGGACTTTTTAGGCATAGATGCATGCTGGATAGCGGTCTATGTACTTTGTCGTAATGCCCAATTAAATCTCACTATACTCATCATAATATGTATGTGCATGGTCATGCCCTCTTTATTTGTCAATTGCCCAACTGTAATTTGTTCACCCAACATGCTGTTTATCTTGTGGGAGAGACACCTCTAGTGAACTGTGGACCTCTGTCCAATTCTCTATACTGAAATACAATCTACTGCAATACTGTTCTACTGTTCTCTGCAAACAATCATCTTCCACACTATACATCTAATCTTTTGTTACAGCAAGCCGGTGACATTGACAACCTCGCTGTTTCGTTGGGGCAAAGTACTTGGTTTGTGTTGTGCAGGTTCCACGTTGGCGCCGGAATCCCTGGTGTTGCGCCGCACTACATCTCGCCGCAATCAACCTTCAACGTGCTTCTTGGCTCCTACTGGTTCGATAAACCTTGGTTTCATACTGAGGGAAAACTTGCCGCTGTACGCATCACACCTTCCTCTTGGGGTTCCCAACGGACGCGTGCTGTACGCGTATCACATATCTCCAACAGTCTCCCACTTGCACTAGAGTCAATATCTAGATTACATTGTAAGATACCTAACACCCATGGCATTCTGGTGTTGGTCATGCTTTTCCCTAGGGAGAGCTTTAGTCAACGGATCTGCTACATTCAGATCAGTGTGTACTTTGCAAATCTTTACTTCTCCATCTTCGATGTATTCGCGAATCGAATGATAACGCAGCTTGATATGCTTCAGCCTCTTGTGTGACCTTGGTTCTTGTGCATTGGCGATGGCACCCATGTTGTCACAATAGATGACTAGTGGGTCCAATGCACTAGGAACCACACCGAGCTCTACAATGAACCTCTTCATCCATACCGCTTCTGATGAAGCCTCTGAAGCCGCTATGTACTCCAATTATGTTGAAGACTTCGCCACCGTGCACTGCTTTGAGCTTGACCAACTTACTGCAGCACCATTTAATATAAACACGTACCCAGACTGAGACTTAGAGTCATTAGGATCAGTGTTCCAACTTGCATCGGTGTAACTGCTTACAACGAGCTCTTGGTCACCTCCATAACAAAGAAACATATCCTTAGTTCTTTTCAAGTACTTCAGGATATTCTTGACCGCTGTCCATGTCACGCCCCGAGACCGGGCCTGGACGGGACAGCCGCCGCGCGCCTATAAACCGAGAGGCTTATACTCGCGTAAGGCTAAAAATGCAGGCAATAACCAGCACAGTGGATCACGAGAAGCTCACATACAACATCTTTAGATATTTCTTTTACATTTACAAAAGAATACAACTAGTTTCTCTACTTCGCTTCCCACCCGCTGGTACAGCCTAATCTCCGATCGACGAACTCTTCTGCTGCGCAACTCTGATAAAAACATTGGGGAGCTGGGTGAGTACGACAAGTCATACTCAGCAAACCGATTATACACAATCATATAAATTGTAAATAGAAATGCTTTTCGAAAAACAAATGATGGTTAAAGTAGTTAGGCAATTTAAAAATGCATGGTGCCACACATGAAAATAAGTTTCCCTACCCGGGAATCACAGGGGTGAAATTCACACTATTACACTCTGCAGAGAGGTACTCCGACATCAACAGCCTCAACTAGCACCACACATGCGCTAGAGGAGCAAAGCCCTTTAGCCCACTAGAACCCGGAAACCTGAACCTACTGATGTCGATTGCTCCTACGGATCCATCATCGACACGTTTTACAACAGGGCCGTCCCCAGCCGAGAACTCAGTCAGTCCCATACCTGAACTGTGACCGGTACAATATGTTTACCTTCGTAGCACCAAGTTTTCTCTTAAAAACAATATTTTCTCAGTTGATCACTTTCTATCGATATTCGTGCTAATGCCCGATTCGTACCGGTGGCTCCAGCGGATCCATCACCGTGTAACGACACCGGCGAATTAGCCCACGAATATCTCCGATATCATCTACCAACTACTATATCATGTATTTCACAGCAATATGTATTCTACAAAAATACATGAAGGGTATAAAGCAGCTTGCCTTAATCATCGACAATCATTGTCGAGGTGATAAACTATACCAATACTACTCCAATAGCCTCGCCATAAAAAGAAACCCAGAGAAGTGTGAGCAGCAATCTATGACTCGGCCCTCTACGATGTCAAGAATACTACGTACTCGACGCTCATCCTTATCTCAGCAGAATCTCTGATGTGTATTTCTTTGCTTGAACGTTCATCTGCAACTCTCTCACTAGCCTAATCTTTTCCTGGTACTACTACTCATGTGCTCTCTGTTCGGTCAATCGATCATGTGCTCCGAAGTAGCAGTGTGTGAGCAGCAACAGCGACTATTTATAGAAGGCAGCGCCGTCTAAGTGGCTGAAATATCTGAGCTGCGTGCAGTCCTACAACTTCTTCTCCTATCTCTACGTGACACGCGTGAGCTGACTCATCTTTCACTGGACATGCAGAGGTCCACGCAATATTCGGCCGTTGTCAACTTGCTCCAGAAACAAGCCACGCTAGCTCCAACTTCATAAACAAATGAGTGCATGTCCTACTTCTAATTTGCTCATGCATGGCCGACATGTATGTGACAAAGCTTCACCTGGATTATTTCTTTTCCTCAAGTACAACGTATATACTACTAGCTTGCTCCAACGAATACATGTACGCATAAGTCAAGTTCTAATTTAATTCTTGCATGAACATTTTAACCTTCAATTTAAACACTAGATATTTGCCAAAATAGATAATTAGCAGCTAATTGTCATTAAGCACAAATTAACTAATTACTTAAGATTTTGGGTTGTCACAGTCCAGTGTTCCATTACTGGATCACTTTAATATCTGCTAGTCAAACTAACAACATGTGCTATATTCGGTCTAGTACATAGCATGGCATACATGATAGAGCCTACTGCCGAGGCATAGGGAATCTGATTCATCCTTTCTCTTTCTTGTGCCGTAGCCGGACCTTGAGTCTTACTCAAGACCTTACCTGGTAACATAGGTAAGAACCCTTTCTTACTTTCGTCCATTCTAAACTTCTTTAGAATCTTGTCCAGGTATGTACTCTGTGAAAGCCCTATTAGGCGTCTTGATCTATCTCTATAAATCTTGATGCCTAATATGTACGATGCTTCACCGAGGTCTTTCATTGAAAAACTATTATTCAAATAACCTTTTACACTGCTTAATAATTCTATATCATTCTCAATCAATAATATGTCATCTACATATAGTATTAGGAATACTACAGAGCTCCCACTCACTTTCTTGTAAATACAGGCCTCTCCATGACACTGTATAAACCCGAAGTTTTTGATCACCTTATCAAAACATCGGTTCCAACTTCTGGATGCTTGCTTCAGTCCATAAATTGAACGCTGAAGTTTGCACACCTTGTCAGCATTTTTAGGATCGACAAAACCTTTGGGTTGTACCATATACAACTCTTCCTCAATGTCTTCATTAAGGAACGTCGTTTTGACATCCATCTGCCAAATCTCATAATCGAAAAATGCAGCTATTGCTAACAAAATCCTCACAGATTTTAGCTTCGCTACAGGTGAGAAAGTCTCATCATAGTCAACACCTTGAATTTGTCGGAAACCCTTTGCGACAAGTCGAGCTTTATAGACAGTAATATTACCATCAGCATCTGTTTTTCTTTTGAAGATCCATTTATTCTCGACAGCCTTGCGGCTATCAGGTAAGTCTACCAAAGTCCACACTTTGTTATCATACATGGATCCCATTTTGGATTTCATGGCTTCTTGCCATTTGTTGGAATCTGGGCTCATCATCGCTTCTTCATACGTCGCAGGGTCTTCATCATTGTTGTCCACAATCATGACATTTAGACAAGGATCATACCAATCAGGAGTGGCACGTTCCCTTGTCGATCTGCGAGGTTCAGTAGCTATCTCATTTGAAGTTTCATGATCATTATCATTAGCTTCCTCTGTTACCGGTGCAGGCGGCACAGGAACAACTTCCGGTACTGCGCTACTCTGATCAACGAGAGAAGATTCAGTAATCTCGTCGAGTTCTACTTTTCTTCCAGTCACTTCTTTAGTGAGAAATTCTTTCTCAAGAAAGGTTCCGTTCTTAGCAACAAAGATTTTGCCTTCGAATCTGTGATAGAAAGTGTACCCTATAGTTTCCTTAGGGTATCCTATGAAGACGCTTTTCTCCGCTTTGGGTTCTAGCTTGTCCGGTTGTAACTTTTTTACATAGGCTTCGCAACCCCAAACTTTAAGGAACGACAGCTTAGGTTTCTTATTAAACCATAAATCATACGGTGTCGTTTCAACGGATTTAGATGGTGCCCTATTTAAAGTGAATGCAGCTGTCTCTAATGCATAACTCCAAAATGATAACGGAAAATCAGTAAGAGACATCATAGAACGAACCATATCTAAGAGAGTTCGATTACGACGTTCGGACACACCATTTCGTTGTGGTGTTCCCGGCGGTGTCAATTGTGAAAGTATTCCGCATTTCTTTAAATGCATGCTAAACTCATAACTCAGATATTCACCTCCGCGATCAGATCGTAGAAATTTAATCTTCTTGTTACGTTGATTTTCTACTTCACTTTGGAATTCCTTAAACTTCGTTTTGGATTTATGTTTCATAAAATAGATATACCCATATCTACTCAGATCATCTGTGAAGGTTAGAAAATAACGATAACCACCGCGCGAGGCTACACTCATTGGTCTGCACACATCGGTATGTATGATTTCCAATAAGTCTGTAGCTCGCTCCATGATACGTCTCCGACGTATCGATAATTTCTTATGTTCCATGCCACATTATTGATGATATCTACATGTTTTATGCATACTTTATGTCATATTTATGCGTTTTCCGGAACTAACCTATTGACGAGATGCCGAAGGGCCAGTTCCTGTTTTCTGCTGTTTTTGGTTTCAGAAATCCTAGTAAGAAAATATTCTCAGAATCGGACGAAATCAACGCCCAGCATCTTAGAATCCCCGGGAGCTTCCAGAACACCCGAGAGTCGCCAGAGTGGACCCACAGGGGGCCCACACATGGGGCTGGCGCGGCCCAGACCCTGGCCGCGCCGCCCTATTGTCTGGTGGCCCCAGACCCCCTCTGACGCCGCCTCTTCGCCTATAAGAAGCCCCTCGACCTAAAACTTCGAGACGAAAAAAGCCACGGTACGAGAAACCATCCAGAGCCGCCGCCATCGCGAAGCCAAGATCTGGAGGACAGGAGTCTCTGTTCTGGCACGCCGCCGGGACGGGGAAGTGCCCCCGGAAGGCTTCTCCATCGACACCGCTGCCATCTCCACCGCCATCTTCATCACCGCTGCTGTCTCCCATGAGGAGGGAGTAGTTCTCCATCGAGGCTCGGGGCTGTACCGGTAGCTATGTGGTTAATCTCTCTCCTATGTACTTCAATACAATGATCTCATGAGCTGCCTTACATGATTGAGATTCATATGAGTTTTGTATCACAATTCATCTATGTGCTACTCTAGTGATGTTATTAAAGTAGTCTATTCCTCCTTCATGATGTAATGTTGGCAGTGTGTGCATCATGAAGTACTTGGTATATGCTATGATTGTGATCTCTCGTAGATTATGAAGTTAACTATTACTATGATGGTATTGATGTGATCTATTCCTCCTTTCATAGTGTGATGGTCACAGTGTGCATGCTATGTTAGTACTTGGTTTAGTTGTGTTGATCTATCGTGCACTCTAAGGTTATTTAAATATGAACATCGAATATTGTGGAGCTTGTTAACTCCGGCATTGAGGGTTCGTGTAATCCTACACAGTTAGTGGTGTTCATCATCCAACAAGAGAGTGTAGAGTCTAGCATTTATCTATTTATTCTGTTATGTGATCAATGTTGAGAGTGTCCACTAGTGAAAGTATGATCCCTAGGCCTTGTTCCTAAATACTGCTATTGCTGCTTGTTTACTGTTCTACTGCATTTGTACTGTCTGCAATATTACCACCATCAATCACACGCCAGTCCTGGACAGCAAAGTACTTTTCTGGTGTTGTTGCTACTGCTCATACTTATTCATACCACCTGTATTTCACTATCTCTTCGCCGAACTAGTGCACCTATTAGGTGTGTTGGGGACACAAGAGACTTCTTGCTTTGTGATTGCAGGGTTGCATGAGAGGGATATCTTTGACCTCTTCCTCCCTGAGATCGATAAACCTTGGGTGATCCACTTAAGTGAAACTTGCTGCTGTTCTACAACCCTCTGCTCTTGGAGGCCCAACACTGTCTACAAGAATAGAAGCTCCCGTAGACATCACTCCATAATACCAAAGAATGGAGTCTTAGTCATTTTTCCCATTAGACATGCTTCACATCTATCAAATGACTCAAAGTCAAGTGATTCAAGTAATCCATCAGTATGGAGTTTATTCATGCGTTTCACTCCAATATGACCAAGACGACAGTGCCACATATAAGTAGAATTATCATTCAATTTAATTCGCTTAGCATCAATGTTATGAACATGTGTATCACTACTATCGAGATCTAATAGACATAAACCATTCTTCTCAGGTGCTCGACCATAAAAGATATTATTCATAAAAATAGAACAACCATTATTCTCAGACTTGAATGAATAACCGTCTTGCATTAAACAAGATCCAGATATAATGTTCATGCTCAACGCGGGTACAAAATAACAATTATTGAGGTTTAAAACTAATCCCGAAGGTAGATGTAGAGGAAGTGTGCCGACAGCGATCACATCGACCTTGGATCCATTTCCAACGCGCATCGTCACTTCATCCTTCAATAGTCTTCGTCTATTCCGTAGTTCCTATTTCGAGTTACAAATATGAGCAACCGAACCAGTATCAAATACCCAGGTACTAGTACGAGAACCAGTAAGATAAATATCTATAACATGTATATCAGATATACCTTTCTTCTTCTTGACAAGGCCGCTCTTCAGATCAGCCAAATACTTGGAGCAATTACGCTTCCAGTGTCCCTTCTCCTTGCAGTAATAGCACTCAGCATCAGGCTTAGGGCCAGTCTTAGGTTTCACAGGAGGCGCGGCAGCTTTCTTGCCGCCCTTCTTGAATTTGCCTTTAGACTTGCCCTGTTTCTTGAAACTGGTGGTCTTGTTGACCATCAACACTTGGTGCTCTTTCTTTATCTCAATCTCAGCAGATTTCAGCATGGCGAAGAGTTCAGGTAACTCTTTATTCATGTTCTGCATATTGTAGTTCATCACAAAGTTCTTGTAACTAGGTGGTGATACGCGTACAACACGCGACCGTTGGGAACCCCAAGAGGAAGGTGTGATGCGTACAGCGGCAAGTTTTCCCTCAGTAAGAAACCAAGGTTTATCGAACCAGTAGGAGCCAAGAAGCATGTTGAAGGTTGATGGCGGCGAGATGCAGTGCGGCGCAACACCAGGGATTCCGGCGCCAACGTGGAACCTGCACAACACAACCAAAGTACTTTGCCCCAACGAAACAGTGAGGTTGTCAATCTCACCGGCTTGCTGTAACAAAGGATTAGATGTATAGTGTGGATGATGATTGTTTGCAGAAAACAGTAGAGCAAGTATTGCAGTAGATTGTATTCGATGTAAAAGAATGGACCGGGGTCCACAGTTCACTAGAGGTGTCTCTCCCATAAGAATAAGCATGTTGGGTGAACAAATTACAGTTGGGCAATTGACAAATAAAGATGGCATGACAATGCACATACATGATATGATGAATATTGTGAGATTTAATTGGGCATTACGACAAAGTACATAGACCGCTATCCAGCATGCATCTATGCCTAAAAATTCCACCTTCAGGTTATCATCCGAACCCCTTCCAGTATTAAGTTGAAAACAACAGACAATTGCATTAAGTATGGTGCGTAATGTAATCAATAACTACATCCTTGGACATAGCATCGATGTTTTATCCCTAGTGGCAACAGCACGTCCACAACCTTAGAACTTTCTGTCACTGTCCCAGATTTAATGGAGGCATGAACCCACTATCGAGCATAAATACTCCCTCTTGGAGTTAAGAGTAAAAACTGAAGGAGATATGCCCTAGAGGCAATAATAAAGTGGTTATTATTTATATCTTTATGTTTATGATAAATGTTTATATATCATGCTAGAATTGTATTAACCGAAACATTAGTACATGTGTGATATGTAGACAAACAAGAAGTCCCTAGTATGCCTCTTAAACTAGCTTGTTGATTAATGGATGATTAGTTTCATAATCATGAACATTGGATGTTATTAATAACAAGGTTATGTCATTGTGTGAATGATGTAATGGACACACCCAATTAAGCGTAGCATAAGATCTCGTCATTAAGTTATTTGCTATAAGCTTTCGATACATAGTTACCTAGTCCTTATGACCATGAAATCATGTAAATCACTTATACCGGAAAGGTACTTTGATTACACCAAACACCACTGCGTAAATGGGTGGCTATAAAGGTGGGATTAAGTATCCGGAAAGTATGAGTTGAGGCATATGGATCAACAGTGGGATTTGTCCATCCCGATGACGGATAGATATACTCTGGGCCCTCTCGGTGGAATGTCGTCTAATGTCTTGCAAGCATATGAATGAGTTCATAAGAGACCACATACCACGGTACGAGTAAAGAGTACTTGTCAGGAGACGAGGTTGAACAAGGTATAGAGTGATACCGAAGATCAAACCTCGGACAAGTAAAATATCGCGAGACAAAGGGAATTGGTAATATATGTGTATGGTTCATTCGATCACTAAAGTCATCGTTGAATATGTGGGAGCCATTATGGATCTCCAGATCCCGCTATTGGTTATTGGTCGGAGTGAGTACTCAACCATGTCTGCATAGTTCTCGAACCGTAGGGTGACACACTTAAAGTTGGATGTTGAAATGGTAGTTCTTGAATTATGGAATGAAGTTCGAATATTTGTTCGGAGTCCCGGATGAGATCCCGGACATCACGAGGAGTTCCGGAATGGTCCGGAGAATAAGATTCATATATAGGATGTCATTTTATGTGAAATAAAATGTCGCGGAAGGTTCTATGGAAGGTTCTAGAAGGTTCTAGAAAAGTCCGGAAGAAACCACCAAGGAAGGTGGAGTCCACAAGGGACTCCACCTCCATGGCCGGCCAGCCCTAGTGGGGGTGGAGTCCCAAGTGGACTCCACCATAGGGGGCCGGCCACCCCCACATGGGAGGTGGGAATCCCACCTTTGGGTGGGAGTCCTAGTTGGGCTAGGTTTGCCCCTCCTATGGAAGGTTTTGGTTTCGGGTCGTAGTCGAAGACTTGGACACCAACACTTGGGATCCACCTATAGCATGAGGGGCCACGGGAGGGGGCCGGCCAACCCCAAGACCATAGCCTGGCCGCCCCCCTTGAGTGGCCGGCCACCCCCTCCCAAACCCTAGCTTTGCTCCTCCACTTCATATTGTCCGGTTTGCTTAGCGAAGCTCCGCCGGACTTCTACACCGCCACCGACACCACGCCGTCGTGCTGTCGGATTCAAGAGGAGCTACTACTTCCGCTGCCCGCTGGAACGGGGAGGTGGACGTCGTCTTCATCAACAACCGAACGTGTGACCGAGTACGGAGGTGCTGCCCGTTCGTGGCGCCGGAACCGATCGTGATCAAGATCTTCTACGCGCTTTTGCAAGCGGCAAGTGATCGTCTACCGCAGCAACAAGAGCCTCATCTTGTAGGCTTTGGAATCTCTTCAAGGGTGAGACTCGATACCCCCTCGTTGCTACCGTCTTCTAGATTGCATCTTGGCTTGGATTGCGTGTTCGCGGTAGGAAAATTTTTGTTTTCTATGCAACGTTATCCTACGGTGGTATCGAGCCGTGTCTATGCATAGATGGTTGCACGAGTAGAACACAATGGTTTGTGGGCGTTGATGCTCTTGTTATCTTTAGTTTGAGTACTTTGCATCTTTATGGCATAGTGGGATGAAGCGGCTCGGACTAACTTTACATGACCGCGTTCATGAGACTTGTTCCTCGTTCGACATGCAACTTGTATTGCATAAGAGGCTTTGCGGGTGTCTGTCTCTCCTACTATAGTAAAGATTCAATTTACTCTTCTATTGAAAACATTAGTATCAACGTTGTGGTTCATGTTCGTAGGTAGATTAGATCTCTCTCGAAAACCCTAAACCACGTAAAATATGCAAACCAAATTAGAGACGTCTAACTTGTTTTTGCAGGGTTTGGTGATGTGATATGGCCATGATATGATGATGAATATGTATGAGATGATCATTATTGTATTGTGGCAACCGGCAGGAGCCTTATGGTTGTCTTTAAATTTCATGTTGAGTAGTATTTCAAAGTAGTTGTAATAGTTGCTACATGGAGGACAAACATGAAGACGGTGCCATTGACCTTGGTGCTACGCCGACGATGATGGAGATCATGCCCGAAGATGATGGAGATCATATCCGTGCTTTGGAGATGAAGATCAAAGGCACAAGAACAAAAGGGCCATATCATATCACATATGAACCGCATGTGATGTTAATCCTTTTTATGCATCTTATTTTGCTTAGATCGCGACGGTAGCATTATAAGATGATCCCTCACTAAAATCTCAAGATAATAAAGTGTTCATCCTTAGTAGCACCGTTATTAAGTCTTATCGTTTGAAGCATCTCGTGATGATCGGGTGTGATAGATTCGATAAGTACATACAACGGGTGCAAGACAGTTTTGCACATGCGGATACTAAGGAGGCCTTGACTTGCCTAGCATGTACGGACATGGTCTCGGAACACGTGATACCGAAAGGTAGAGCATGAATCATATGGTTGATATGATGAACACTATGAGTGTTCGCCATTGAAATCACACCTTTTCTCGTGATGATCGGGTTTAGGTGCGGTGGATTTGGTTCGTGTGATCACTAAGACAATGCGAGGGATATTGTTTTGAGTGGGAGTTCACCTAGGGTTTTAATTATGTTGAATTAAAATTTGAACTCAATTTGTCATAAACTTAGTCTAAACTATTGCAAATATATGTTGTAGAGATGGCGTCCTCAATCAATTTTAATCAGTTCCTAGAGAAAGAGAAACTTAAGAGCAACGGTAGCAACTTCACCATTTGGTTCCGTCATGTGAGGATCTTCCTCTCTGGCGGAAATCTGCAATTTGTGCTTGATGCACCGCTAGGTGACCCTCTGCAGAAGATGAATCCGATGAAGTAAAAGCTGTTTACGCAACTCGGAAAACTCGGTACTCTCAAGTTCGGTGTGCCATCCTGTGCGATGCGGAATCCGATCTTCAAAAACGTTTTGAGCACCATGATCCTCATGAGTTGATGAATGAGCTGAAAGCTATATTCGAGACTCATGCGGCGATGGAATGCTATGAAGCATCGAAACATTTCTTGACTGTATGATGGAAGAAGGCAGCTCCGTTAGTGAGCACATGCTCGCCATGACCGGGCATGCGAAGAAACTCAGTGACTTGGGAATAGTGATTCCTAACAGACTGGGGATTAATCGTGTCCTTCAATCACTGCCACCAAGTTACAAGAACTTTGTGATGAACTACAATATGCAGAACATGAACAAGGAGTTACACGAACTCTTTGGCATGCTAAAAGCTGCTGAGATTGAGATCAAGAAAGAGCACCAAGTGTTGATGGTCAACAAGACCACCAGTTTCAAGAAACAGGGCAAGTCTAAGGGAAAATTCAAGAAGGGTGGCAAGAAAGCTGCCACGCCTCCTATGAAACCTAAGAACGGCCCTAAGCCTGATGCTGAGTGCTATTACTGCAAGGAGAAGGGACACTGGAAGCGTAATTGCTCCAAGTATCTGGCTGATCTAAAGAGCGGCCTTGTCAAGAAGAAGAAAGAAGGTATATCTGATATACATGTTATAGATGTTTATCTCACTAGTTCTCGTTCTAGTACCTGGGTATTTGATACTGGTTCGGTTGCTCATATTTGTAACTCGAAAGCAGGAACTAAAGAATAAACGACAAGCTATTTGAAAGATGAAGTGACGATGCGCGTTGGAAACGGATCCAAGGTCGATGTGATGGCTGTCGGGCCAGTTCCTCGACAGCTACCGTCGGGATTAGTTTTAAGCCTAAATAATTGTTATTATGTACTGCGTTGAGCATGAACATTATATCTGGATCTTGTTTAATGCAAGACGGTTATTCATTCAAGTCTGAGAATAATGGTTGTTCTATTTTTATGAATAATATCTTTTATGGTCGAGCACCACAAAAGAATGGCTTATTTCTGTTAGATCTCGATAGTAGTGATACACATATACATAACATTGATGCTAAGCGAATTAAACTAAATGATAATTCTACTTATATGTGGCCTTTATCGTCTTGGTCATATTGGAGTGAAACGCATGAAGAAACTCCATGCGATGGATTACTTGAATCACTTGACTTTGAGTCACTTGATAGATGCGAAGCATGTCTAATGGGAAAAATGACAAAGACTCCATTCTCTGGTATGATGGAGCGAGCTACTGACTTATTGGAAATCATACATACCGATGTATGTGGACCAATGAGCGTAGCATCGCGCGGTGGTTATCATTATGTTCTAACCTTCACAGATGATCTGAGTAGATATGGGTATATCTATTTCATGAAACATAAATCCGAAACTTTCGAGAAGTTTAAGGAATTTCAAAGTGAAGTAGAAAATCAACGTAACAAGAAGATCAAATTTCTACGATCTGATCGTGGAGGTGAATATCTGAGTTATGAGTTTGGCATGCATTTAAAGAAATGCGGAATACTTTCACAATTGACACCGCCGGGAACACCTCAACGAAACGGTGTGTCCGAACGTCGTAATCGAACTCTCTTAGATATGGTTCGTAGTATGATGTCTCTTACTGATTTGCCGTTATCATTTTGGAGTTATGCATTAGAGACAGCCGCATTCACTTTAAATAGAGCACCATCAAAATCCGTAGAAACGACACCGTATGAATTATGGTTTAATAAGAAACCTAAGCTGTCGTTCTGAAAGTTTGGGGTTGCGAAGCCTATGTAAAGAAGTTACAACCGGACAAGCTAGAACCCAAAGCGGAGAAATGCGTCTTCATAGGTTATCCTAAGGAAACTATAGGATACACTTTCTATCACAGATCCGAAGGCAAAATCTTTGTTGCTAAGAACGGAACCTTTCTTGAGAAAGAATTTCTCACTAAAGAAGTGACTGGAAGAAAAGTAGAACTTCGATGAGATTGATGAATCTATACTCGTTGATCGAGTAGCGCGATGCGGAAGTTGTACTGCACCGCCTACACCGGCAACAAGAGGAAGCTAATGATAATGATCATGAAACTTCGAACGAGGAAACTACTGAACCTCGCAGATCGACAAGGGAACGTGCCACTCCTGATTGGTATGATCCTTGTCTAAATGTCATGATTGTGGATAACAATGATGAGGACCATGCGACGTATGAAGAAGCGATGATGAGCCCAGATTCCAACAAATGGCAAGAAGCCATGAAATCCGAAATGGGATCCATGTATGATAACAAAGTATGGACTTTGGTAGACTTACGATAGCCGAAAGGCTGTCGAAAATAAATGGATCTTCAAGAGAAAAACAGATGCTGATGGTAATATTCTGTCTATAAAGCTCGACTTGTCGCAAAGGGTTTCCGACAAATTCAAGGAGTTGACTACGATGAGACTTTCTCACCTGTAGCGAAGCTGAAATCTGTGAGGATTTTGTTAGCAATAGCTGCATTTTTCGATTATGAGATTTGGCGAGATGGATGTCAAAACGGCGTTCCTTAATGGAGACATTGAGGAAGAGTTGTATATGGTACAACCCAAAGGTTTTGTCGATCCTAAAAATGCTGACAAAGTATGCAAACTTCAGCGTTCAATCTATGGACTGAAGCAAGCATCGAGAAGTTGGAACCGACGCTTTTCTAAGGTGATCCAAGACGTCGGGTTTATACCGTGTCACGGAGAGGCCTGTATTTACAAGAAAGTGAGTGGGAGCTCTGTAGCATTCCTGATATTATATGTAGATGACATATTATTGATCGGGAATGATATAGAACTATTAAGCAGTGTTAAGGGTTATTTGAATAATAGTTTTTCAATGAAAGACCTTGGTGAAGCATCGTATATATTAGGCATCAAGATTTATAGAGATAGATCAAGGCGTCTAATAGGGCTATCACACCAGTACATATCTGGACAAGATTCTAAAGAAGTTTAGAATGGACGAAAGTAAGAAAGGGTTCTTACCTATGTTACCGGAGCAAGGTATTGAGTAAAACTCAAGGACCGGCTACGAGCAGAAGAAAGAGAAAGGATGTGTAACATCCCCTATGCCTCGGCAGTAGGATCTATCATGTATGCCATGCTATGTACTAGACCGGATATAGCACATGCTTTGTTAGTTTGACTAGCGAGATATCAAAGTGATCCAGGAATGGAACAACTGGACAGCGGTCAAGAATATCCTGAAGTACTTGAAAAGAACTAAGGATATGTTTCTTTGTTATGGAGGTGACCAAGAGCTCGTTGTAAACGGTTACACCGATGCAAGTTGGAACACCGATCCCGATGACTCTAAGTCACAATGCAGGTACGTGTTTATATTGAATGGTGCTGCGATAAGCTGGGCAAGCTCGAAGCGGTGCACGGTGGCGAAGTCTTCAACGGAATCGAGTACATAAGCGGCTTCGGAGGCTTCATCGGAAGCGGTATGGATGAAGAGGTTCATTGGAGAGCTCGGTGTGGTTCCAAGTGCATTGGACCCATTACTCATTTCCTGTGATAACATGGGTGCCATCGCCAATGCACAAGAGCCAAGGTCACACAAGAGGCTGAAGCATATCAAGCTGCGTTACCACTCGATTCGCGAGTACATCGAAGATGGAGAAGTAAAGATTTGCAAAGTACACACTGATCTGAATATAGCAGATCCGTTGACTAAAGCTCTCCCTAGGGCAAAGCATGACCAACACCGGAATGCCATGGGTGTTAGGTATATTACAATGTAATCTAGATTATTGACTCTAGTGCAAGTGGGAGACTGAAGGAGATATGCCCTAGAGGCAATAATAAAGTGGTTATTATTTATATCTTTATGTTTATGATAAATGTTTATATATCATGCTAGAATTGTATTAACCGAAACATTAGTACATGTGTGATATGTAGACAAACAAGAAGTCCCTAGTATGCCTCTTAAACTAGCTTGTTGATTAATGGATGATTAGTTTCATAATCATGAACATTGGATGTTATTAATAACAAGGTTATGTCATTGTGTGAATGATGTAATGGACACACCCAATTAAGCGTAGCATAAGATCTCGTCATTAAGTTATTTGCTATAAGCTTTCGATACATAGTTACCTAGTCCTTATGACCATGAAATCATGTAAATCACTTATACCGGAAAGGTACTTTGATTACACCAAACACCACTGCGTAAATGGGTGGCTATAAAGGTGGGATTAAGTATCCGGAAAGTATGAGTTGAGGCATATGGATCAACGGTGGTATTTGTCCATCCCGATGACGGATAGATATACTCTGGGCCCTCTCGGTGGAATGTCGTCTAATGTCTTGCAAGCATATGAATGAGTTCATAAGAGACCACATACCACGGTACGAGTAAAGAGTACTTGTCAGGAGACGAGGTTGAACAAGGTATAGAGTGATACCGAAGATCAAACCTCGGACAAGTAAAATATCGCGAGACAAAGGGAATTGGTAATATATGTGTATGGTTCATTCGATCACTAAAGTCATCGTTGAATATGTGGGAGCCATTATGGATCTCCAGATCCCGCTATTGGTTATTGGTCGGAGTGAGTACTCAACCATGTCTGCATAGTTCTCGAACCGTAGGGTGACACACTTAAAGTTGGATGTTGAAATGGTAGTTCTTGAATTATGGAATGAAGTTCGAATATTTGTTCGGAGTCCCGGATGAGATCCCGGACATCACGAGGAGTTCCGGAATGGTCCGGAGAATAAGATTCATATATAGGATGTCATTTTATGTGAAATAAAATGTCGCGGAAGGTTCTATGGAAGGTTCTAGAAGGTTCTAGAAAAGTCCGGAAGAAACCACCAAGGAAGGTGGAGTCCACAAGGGACTCCACCTCCATGGCCGGCCAGCCCTAGTGGGGGTGGAGTCCCAAGTGGACTCCACCATAGGGGGCCGGCCACCCCCCACATGGGAGGTGGGAATCCCACCTTTGGGTGGGAGTCCTAGTTGGGCTAGGTTTGCCCCCTCCTATGGAAGGTTTTGGTTTCGGGTCTTATTCGAAGACTTGGACACCAACACTTGGGATCCACCTATATAATGAGGGGCCAAGGGAGGGGGCCGGCCAACCCCAAGACCATAGCCTGGCCGCCCCCCTTGAGTGGCCGGCCACCCCCTCCCAAACCCTAGCTTTGCTCCTCCACTTCATATTGTCCGGTTTGCTTAGCGAAGCTCCGCCGGACTTCTACACCGCCACCGACACCACGCCGTCGTGCTGTCGGATTCAAGAGGAGCTACTACTTCCGCTGCCCGCTGGAACGGGGAGGTGGACGTCGTCTTCATCAACAACCGAACGTGTGACCGAGTACGGAGGTGCTGCCCGTTCGTGGCGCCGGAACCGATCGTGATCAAGATCTTCTACGCGCTTTTGCAAGCGGCAAGTGATCGTCTACCGCAGCAACAAGAGCCTCATCTTGTAGGCTTTGGAATCTCTTCAAGGGTGAGACTCGATACCCCCTCGTTGCTACCGTCTTCTAGATTGCATCTTGGCTTGGATTGCGTGTTCGCGGTAGGAAAATTTTTGTTTTCTATGCAACGTTATCCTACAAAAACTTGGCCAGAGCCTCTACTAATAACGGAGAGCATGCAAGATCATAAACAACACATAGATAATAGATTGATAATTAACATAACATAGTATTCTCTATCCATCGGATCCCAACAAACACAACATATAGCATTACAGATAGATGATCTTGATCATGTTAGGCAGCTCACAAGATCCGACAATGAAGCATAATTAGGAGAAGACGACCATCTAGCTACTGCTATGGACCCATAGTCCAGGGGTGAACTACCCACTCATCACTCCGGAGGCGACCATGGCGGTGAAGAGTCCTCCGGGAGATGATTCCCCTCTCCGGCAGGGTGCCGGAGGCGATCTCCTGAATCCCCCGAGATGGGATTGGCGGCGGCGGCGTCTCCGGAAGGTTTTCCGTATCGTGGCTCTCGGTACTGGGGGTTTCGCGACGAAGGCTATAAGTAGGCGGAGGAGATAGGTCAGGGGGCCACACGAGGGCCCCACACAACAGGCCGGCGCGGCCAAGGGCCAGGCCGCGCCGCCCTACTGTGTCGCCAGCTCGTGGCCCCACTTCGTATCATCTTCGGTCTTCTGGAAGCTTCGTGGCAAAATAGGCCCCTGGGCGTTGATTTCGTCCAATTCCGAGAATATTTCCTTACTAGGATTTCTGAAACCAAAAACAGCAGAAAACAACAACTGGCTCTTCGGCATCTTGTTAATAGGTTAGTGCCGGAAAATGCATAAATATGACATAAAGTATGCATAAAACATGTAGATATCATCAATAATGTGGCATGGAACATAAGAAATTATCGATACGTCGGAGACGTATCAGGTAGCAGTGATTGAAGGACACGATTAATCCCCAGTCTGTTAGGAATCACTATTCCCAGATCACTGAGTTTCTTCGCATGCCCGATCATGGCGAGCATGTGCTCACTAACGGAGCTGCCTTCTTCCATCATGCAACTGAAGAAGTGTTTCGATGCTTCATAGCATTCCACGGCCGCATGAGTTTCAAAGATAGCTTTCAGCTCATTGACCAACTCATGAGGATCGTGGTGCTCAAAACGTTTTTGAAGATCGGCTTCCCGGATCGCATAGGATGGCACACTGAACTTGAGAGTACCGAGTTTTCCGAGTCGCGTAAACATTCTTTACTTCATCGGTTTCAGTTTCTGCAGGAGGGTCACCTAGCGGTGCATCAAGCACATATTGCAGGTTTCCACCAGCGAGGAAAATCCTCACATGACGGAACCAGTCGGTGAAGTTGCTACCGTTGCTCTTAAGCTTTTCTTTCTCTAGGAACTGGTTAAAATTGATTGGGGACGCCATAATCTACAACATATATTTGCAATAGTTTAGACTAAGTTTATGACAAATTGAGTTCAAATTTTAATTCAACAAAATTAAAAACTAGGTGAACTCCCACTCAAAACAATATCTCTCGAATTGTCTTAGTGATCACACGAACCAAATCCACCACACCATGTCCGATCATCACGAGACAAGATGTAACTTCAATGGCGAACACTCAAAGTGTTCATCATATCAATCATATGATTCATGCTCTACCTTTCGGTATCACGTGTTCGAGACCATGTCTGTACATGCTAGTCTCGTCAAGGCAACCTTAGTATCCGCGTGTGCAAAACTGGCTTGCACCTGTTGTATACACTTGTTGAATCTATCATACCCGATCATCACGTGATGCTTCGAAACGACAAGTATTGGTAACGGTGCTACTAAGGATGAACACTTTATTATCTTGATATTTTAGTGAGAGGGATCATCTTATAATGCTACCGTCGCGATCTAAGCAAAATAAGATGCATAAAAAGGATTAACATCACATGCAGTTCATATGTGATATGATATGGCCCATTTGTCTTTGCGCCTTTGATCTTCATCTCCAAAGCACGGACATGATCTCCATCATCAACGGGCATGACCTCCATCATCGTCGGCGTAGCGTCAAGGTCAATGGCGCCGTCTTCATGATTGTTCTCCCATGTAGCAACTATTACAATTTCTTTGAAATACTGCTCAACATGAAATTTAAAGACAACCATAAGGCTCTTGTCGGTTGCCACAATACAATAATGATCATCTCATACATATTCATCATCACATTATGGCCATATCACATCACCAAATCCTGCAAAAACAAGTTAGACGTCTCTAATTTGGTTTGCATATTTTACGTGGTTTAGGGTTTTCGAGTGAGATCTAATCTACCTACGAACATGAACCACAACGGTGATACTAGTGTTGCCAATAGAAGAGTAAATTGAATCTTCACTACAATAGGAGAGACAGACACCCACAAAGCCATTTATGCAATACAAGTTGCATGTCGAGCGTGGAGCAAATCTCATGAACGCGGTCATGTAAAGTTAGCCCGAGCCGCTTCATCCCACTATGCCACAAAGATGCAAAGTACTCAAACTAAAGACAACAAAGCATCAACGCCCACAAAACAATTGTGGTCTACTCGTACAACCATCTATGCATAGACACGGCTCTGATACCACTGTAGGGATTCGTAGCATAGAAAACAAAAAATTTCCTACCGCGAGAACACAATCCAAGCCAAGATGCAATCTAGAAGACGGTAGCAACGAGGGGATGAACGAGACTAACCCTTGAAGATTTCCAAAGCCTACGAGATTAGATCTCGTTGTTGCAGAAGATGATCACTTGCCGCTTTCAAAAGCGCGTAGAAGATCTTGACGGTGCCACAATCGGGCAGCACCTCCGTACTCGGTCACACGTTCGGTGTTGATGAATACGACGTCCTTCTCCCTGTTCCAGCGGGCAGCGGAAGTAGTAGATCCTCCTTGAATCCCAGCAGCACGACGGCGTGGTGGCGGTGTTGATGGAGATCTCCGGCGGAGCTTCGCTAAGCGTTTGCGGGAGAGGTGGAGGAGGAGGGGCGGCTAGGGTTTGGGAGAGGGGGTGGCCGGCCACTATGGGGTGCGGCCAAGGCTATGGCTTGAGGTGGCCGTCCCCCTCCCCTTGTCCCTCATTATATAGGTGGAACCCCCAAGTGTTGGACTACAAGTCTTCGAATAAGACCCAAACCCAAAACCTTCCATGTGCAGGGAAACCTACCCAAGGTGGGATTCCCACTTGAGGTGGGATTCCCACCTTTCCATGAGGGGGGGTGGCCGGCCACCTTAGGTGGAGTCCACCTGGGATTCCACCCCCTAGGGCTGGCCGACCATGCTAGGTGGAGTCCCTCCGGGACTCCGCCTTCCATAGTGATTTCTTCCGGACTTTTCTAGAACCTTCCATAAATGCACCGGATCATTTTCAAACTTATAAAATGACTTCCTATATATGAATCTTATTCTCCGGACCATTCTGGAACTCCTCGTGATGTCCTGGATCCCATCCGAGACTCCGAACAAAACTTCGAACTCCATTCCATATTCAGTATCTACTAATACGACATCAAACCTTAAGTGTGTCACCCTACGGTTCGCGAACTATGTAGACATGGTTGAGACTTCTCTCCGACCAATAACCAATAGCGGGATCTGGAGATCCATAATGGCTCCCACATATTCAACGATGACTTAGTGATCGAATGAACCATTCACATACGATACCGATTCCCTTTGTCACGCGATATTTTACTTGTCCGAGGTTTGATCATCGGTATCTCTATACCTTGTTCAACCTTGTCTCCTGACAAGTACTCTTTACTCGTACCGTGGTATGTGGTCTCTTATGAACCATTCATATGCTTGCAAGCTATTTAGACGACATTCCACCGAGAGGGCCCAGAGTATATCTATCCGTCATCGGGATGGACAAATCCCACTGTTGATCCATATGCCTCAACTCATACTTTCCGGATACTTAATCCCACCTTTATAACCACCCATTTACGCAGTGGCGTTTGATGTAATCAAAGTACCTTTCCAATATAAGTGATTTACATGATCTCATGGTCGAAAGGACTAGGTAACTATGTATTTAAAGCTTATAGCAAATAACTTAATGACGTGATCTTATGCTACGCTTAATTGGGTGTGTCCATTACATCATTCATATAATGACATAACCTTGTTATTAATAACATCCAATGTTCATGATCATGAAACTATGATCATCTATTAATCAACAAGCTAGTTATACAAGAGGCTTACTAGGGACTCATTGTTGTTTACATAACACACATGTATCAATGTTTCGGTTAATACAATTATAGCATGGTATATAAACATTTATCATAAACACAAAGATATATAATAACCACTTTTATTATTGCCTCTTGGGCATATCTCCAACAGTTCAGATCTCTCGGCTTCTCTATCTGCCATCATCATTTGGAGCATCTGCATCATTGCATCCTGGTTGGTGCTGCGGGTTGGTGGGGCCATCTGAACATTGAGGTAGATGATAAGATAAGAGGGAAATTTATATGGTTTGTTTGGTTTAAAGTTTAAAAAGTTCAAAACTTGAAAACTTGAGTAGTGTTGAGGGGGTAAAAATCAACAACACTTTTTCATTCATACCAAACATCACACATTACAAAGCTAACACACCATTGGTTTTAAGAACCATTCATTCGTTCTACGATACAAGGGGATGGATACAAACTCACACCTACGAGAGTGCTTTAGTAATACTACTCTTCATCCGGGGTGATGGGTTCTTCATCTTCATGGGTAATGTGCTTGGCGAAAGGCGTGGGCGTTGTCCAACTCATTGCGGTTCTTGTACAGCATGAAGTCCAGGTATGTAACATAATGGTTCATCTCCGGGTGCGGTGGCATGGTTATTGGTCTTCCCATGGGATCATGTCTTGGGTAGTAGAAAAAGCGAGTGTTCTTGATCTGGTTCACATTTTGTCCACACAGACGGGCAATTGCTTCTTGCATGGCTTTGGCTATTCCTTCCTTCCAAGTGTTTCCCCTTACCTAAAACCATTTGGTTTCCCGAATTGGGGCTCCTAGCTTTCCTCTCAGATCTGCAGTAACTTCCCACCGAGGTTGTCCTCCCGACTGATTATGGAGTGGTATTCCGAAGAACTCGGGATACGGGCGTCCTAAATATTCAACTAGTTGCTTCAAATCCTTCTCGGACATTAGGTTTCCTCAGTGACCAAGCTGATAGGATTCATAGTGGTAATCCATCTGTGAAGCATTAGGATGAGTAAGTTAGAGTAATGATCAAGTGTGCCAAATTTTATGTAGAATTTCCAGGAAAATTAGAGCATAGATTTCTCATTTTGAAAAAGATCTCAAGGGTAAGAGTGAGAATAAGTTTTCATAAATATTCACTTCATTTGTTTTGAAACTAAGTTTTTCAGACGTCCATTCTAACTAGGGTCTCCTAAGGTAAAACAATGGCTCTGATACCAACTTGTCAACACCCGGATTTTTAAGTCCAGATGTCTATTATGCCATACCTCGCAATCCCAGGAATATTGTTTTTGCAAGACATGATAGATTGATATTAGAGAACATTATTCATTACAAACCATAATCGTCTTATAATAAAGGATCACATGATCCAGTCTTAATACAACACAGTGGATCTAGAGATCCTATTACAAAACACATAGCGGAAGCGAAGTAGCGGTCGTGGTCCATCTGTTCCACAGCAACTGTTGACGTCAGGAGTAGTCCTAGTTATCGTAGACGTCCTACTGTCCATCTTCATGGTACTGGTTCTCCTCTTCATAGTCTGGCCATTTGAATATCCAGGGACAAAGCCATGAGTACTTTAAAGTACTCGCAAACTAATACTAATGTAAGCATTATCAATTTTAGTAAAGGGGTGCTAAGCTCTAAGTTTATTTGCATAAAGCCAATTTTAGTTCATAAGCACTTAGTAGTAAAAACTCTTCATTTGCCTAACTACTCAAGTGGGAACATTAGTGTCATTCCCACAACTCTGTTGTGATCAAGTCAAATTCACCTTTCAAGTTCAAGTCACAAGCCACCAGTGATATGTCACATTTTTGAAATTGTCTGATGACGGAACAGTATGGCCTTTCCAACCGTCCATAACCGTGGACACGGCTATTCGAATAGTTTTACACTCTGCAGAGGTCGCACACTTTTGCCACAACATTTGCAATAATTCATCAGGGTTAACTGGCCCTGATTTATCACACTCCGTGTGCGGACTACCAACCATAACCTTTCACTTACATACCCTAGTATAGGCACCTCTCCCCATGATCTTGGCCTCTCAGTGAAGACAAATCGTCAGCCTGGGAACTGCACAGGGCTTGGGCCGGACATTCACCTCATTTCACGTCATTTCACATCATTTCACTTTCAACGGAGGCAGCCTCGGCATAACCCCTATGCCGCTTGTTTAGAGGGAACCCATACTAAAGCTCATAAATTTCCAGTTAAGCCTTTACCCATAATCAGGTATTGTGGGGGTACTTCTAAAATTGGAATGGTATCGCATCCGAACCCAACCATCAGTTTTTGTAAAGTTCACCATGTCATTCACAAGTCATATTCACCTTCAAAATCTTTCAATAGAATGACTCATCATTCCAAGGTTTTCAAAGTCATTGGTTTTCACATGTTCCCATCTACAGTAGTCACTTTTAGTTTTAGCACTAGCAACTAGTCATGAGGGGTACTAATTAACTTGTAGCTCTCTAGGCTAAGTGTGATGCTCTTGTACTACTCCATATCTAGACCAAGTGAATCATGAATCAAAAATAAACTTTAATAAACCAAAGTCAAAAACTTGCACGGTAAAAACTTGGGCTGGGATCATTTTTTTGGAGCAACCGGCAGGAGCACTGCCTATTCATTAAGAAGAGGGAAATTTGGTCAGTTTATAAGGGAAACTGGCCGAAAACCGTACAACCCAAACTCCACACGCCGGCCCCGAGGCCGCGCACCACACGAGCCGATGACACTCCCGCCCTAGCAAGAGGCATCACTCAAAACATAAAGCTCTCGGAGCCGCCGCTCCGACATCCACACCAGTCCTGAGACTGTGCACAAAAACAACCCAAAACACAACACACTGGCCCCGAGGCTGCACACGCTACGAGCCGACGGCACTTCAGCCCACGCAAGAAGGGACGACACTCAAAGACACAGAAGTTTCGAAGCCGCCGCTCCGACGTTGATACGCGTGAGGCACACGTCCGTTGGGAACCCCAAGAGGAAGGTGTGATGCGTACAACAGCAAGTTTTCCCTCAGTAAAAACCAAGGTTATCAAACCAGTAGGAGTCAAGAAGCACGTGAAGGTTGTTGGCGGAGGAGTGTAGTGCGGCGCACCACCAGGGATTCTGGCGCCAACGTGGAACCTGCACAACACAATCAAAGTACTTTGCCCCAACGTAACAGTGAGGTTGTCAATCTCACCGGCTTGCTGTAACAAAGGATTAGATGTATAGTGTGGAAGATGATGTTTGCGAAGAACAGTAAAGAACAAGTATTGCATTAGATTGTATTTGATGTAAAAGAATGGACCGGGGTCCACAGTTCACTAGTGGTGTCTCTCCAATAAGAAATAGCATGTTGGGTGAACAAATTACAGTTGGGCAATTGACAAATAAAGATGGCATAACAATGCACATACATATCATGATGAGTAGTGTGAAATTCAATTGGGCATTACGACAAAGTACATAGACCGCTATCCAACATGCATCTATGCCTAAAAAGTCCACCTTCGGGTTAGCATCCGCACCCCTTCCAGTATTAAGTTGCAAACAACAGACAATTACATTAAGTATGGTGCGTAATGTAATCAACACAAATATCCTTAGACAAAGCATTGATGTTTTATCCCTAGTGGCAACAGCACATCCACAACCTTAGAACTTTCTCACATCCTTGTCCCCATTAAATGGAGGCATGAACCCACTATCGAGCATAAATACTCCCTCTTGGAGTTACAAGTATCAACTTGGCCAGAGCCTCTACTAGCAATGGAGAGCATGCAAGATCTTAAACAACACATATATGATAGATTGATAATCAACATAACATAGTATTCCATATTCATCGGATCCCAACAAACGCAACATGTAGCATTACAAATAGATGACCTTGATCATGATAGGCAGCTCACAAGATCTAACATGATAGCACAATGAGGAGAAGACAACCATCTAGCTACTGCTATGGACCCATAGTCCAGGGGTGAACTACTCACACATCACTCCGGAGGCGATCATGGCGATGAAGAGTCCTCCGGGAGATGATTCCCCTCTCCGGCAGGGTGCCGGAGGCGATCTCCTGAATCCCCCGAGATTGGATTGGCGGCGGCGGCGTCTCTGGAAGATTTTCCGTATCGTGGCTCTCGGTACTGGGGTTTCCTCGACGAAGGCTTTTTATAGGCGGAAGGGCAGAGTGGGAGGGCTAACGAGGGGGCCACACGCTAGAGCGGCACGGACCCCCCTAGGCCGCGTGGCCCTAGTGTGGCGGCGCCTCGTCGCCCCACTTCGTGTCCCCCTCGGTCTTCTGGAAGCTTCATGGAAAAATAAGACCTTGGGCGTTGATTTCGTCCAATTCCGAGAATATTTCCTTTGTAGGATTTCTGAAACCAAAAATGACTTAGAAAACAAGAATCGGCTCTTCGGCATCTTGTCAATAGGTTAGTGCCGGAAAATGCATAAATATGACATAAAGTGTGTATAAAACATGTGAGTATTATCATAAAAGTAGCATGGAACATAAGAAATTACAGATACGTTTGAGACATATCAAGCATCCCCAAGCTTAGTTCCTACTCGTCCTCGAGTAGGTAAACAATAACAAAGATAATATCTGAAGTGACATGCTATCATAATCTTGATCAATACTATTGTAAGCATATGTAATGAATGAAGTGATTCGAAGCAATGGTAAAGACAATGAATAAACAACTGAACCATATAGCAAAGACTTTTCATGAATAGTACTTTCAAGACAAGCATCAATAAGACTTGCATAGGAGTTAACTCATAAAGCAATAGATTCTTAGTAGAAAGTTTTGAAGCAACACAAAGGAAGATATAAGTTTCAGCGGTTGCTTTCAACTTCAACATGTTTATCTCATGGATAATTGTCAACACAAAGTAATATGATGAATGCAAATAAGCAAGTATGTAAGAATCAATGCACAGTTAACACAAGTGTTTGCTTCTAAGATAGAAAGAAATAAGTAAACTGGCTCAACATAAAAGTAAAAGAATGGCCCTTCGCAGAGGGAAGCAGGGATAAAATCATGTGCTAGAGCTTTTCAAGTTTTGAAATCATAAAGAGAGAATAAAAGTAAAGTTTTGAGAGGTGTTTGTTGTTGTCAACGAATGGTAGTGGGCACTCTAACCCCCTTGCCAGACAGACTTTTAAAGAGCGGCTCCCATGAAATTTTTATTTTTGGGTGACACTCCTTCCAACCTTTGCTTTCACAAACCATGGCTAACCGAATCCTCGGGTGCCTTCCATCAATCACATACCATGAAGGAGTGTCTATTTATTTTAGTTTTATTTAGATGACACTCCTCCACACCTTTGCTTTCTCAAGCCATGGCTAACCGAATCCTCGGGTGCCTTCCAACAATCACATACCATGGAGGAGTGTCTATTTGTAAAATTATAAAGGTTAATTAATTGGGTCTGGGAACCCCATTGCCAGCTCTTTTTGCAAAATTATTGGATAAGCGGATGAAGCCACTAGTCCATTGGTGAAAGTTGCCCAATAAGATTGAAAGATAAAACACCACATACTTCCTCATGAGCTATAAAACATTGACACAAATAAGAGATAGTAAATTTTGAATTGTTTAAAGGTAGCACACGAAGTATTTACTTGGAATGGTAGAAAATACCATGTAGTAGGTAGGTATGGTGGACACAAATGGCATAGTTTTTGGCTCAAGGATTTTGGATGCACGAGAAGTATTCCCTCTCAGTACAAGGCTTAGGCTAGCAAGGTTATTTGAAACAAACACAAGTATGAACCGGTACAGCAAAACTTACATAAGAACGTACTGCAAGCATTATAAGACTCTACACTGTCTTCCTTGTTGTTCAAACCCTCACCAGAAAATATCTAGACTTTAGAGAGACCAATCATGCAAACCAAATGTCAACAAGCTCTACGGTATTTCTTCACTAATAGGTGCAAAGTACATGATGCAAGAGCTTAAACATGATCTATATGAGCACAACAATTGCCAAGTATCAAATTATTCAAGACATTATACCAATTACCACATGTAGCATTTTCTGTTTCCAACCATATAACAATTAACGAAGCAGTTTCAACCTTCGCCATGAACATTAAGAATAAAGCTAAGAACATATGTGTTCATATGCAACAGCGAAGCATGTCTCTCTCCCACACAATGAATGCTAGGATCCAATTTTATTCAAACAAACAAAAACAAGAACATAAAGACGCTCCAAGTAAAGCACATAAGATGTGACGGAATAAAAATATAGTTTCACTAGAGGTGACCTGATAATTTGTTGATGAAGAAGGGGATGCCTTAGGCATCCCCAAGCTTAGATGCTTGAGTCTTCTTGAAATATGCAGGGATGAACCACGGGGGCATCCCCAAGGTTAGAGTTTTCACTCTCCTTGATCATATTGTATCATCCTCCTCTCTTGATCCTTGAAAACTTCCTCCACACCAAACTCAAAACAAACTCATTAGAGGGTTAGTGCATAATCAAAAATTCACATGTTCAGAGGTGACATAATCATTCTTAACACTTCTGGACATTGCACAATGAAGGAGATATGCCCTAGAGGCAATAATAAAGTGGTTATTATTTATATCTTTATGTTTATGATAAATGTTTATATATCATGCTATAATTGTATTAACCGAAACATTAGTACATGTGTGATATGTAGACAACAAGTAGTCCCTAGTATGCCTCTTAAACTAGCTTGTTGATTAATGGATGATTAGTTTCATAATCATGAACATTGGATGTTATTAATAACAAGGTTATATCATTATATGAATGATGTAATGGACACACCCAATTAAGCGTAGCATAAGATCTCGTCATTAAGTTATTTGCTATAAGCTTTCGATACATAGTTACCTAGTCCTTATGACCATGAGATCATGTAAATCACTTATACCGGAAAGGTACTTTGATTACACCAAACGCCACTGCGTAAATGGGTGGTTATAAAGGTGGGATTAAGTATCCGGAAAGTATGAGTTGAGGCATATGGATCAACAGTGGGATTTGTCCATCCCGATGACGGATAGATATACTCTGGGCCCTCTCGGTGGAATGTCGTCTAATGTCTTGCAAGCATATGAATAAGTTCATAAGAGACCACATACCACGGTACGAGTAAAGAGTACTTGTCAGGAGACGAGGTTGAACAAGGTATAGAGTGATACCGAAGATCAAACCTCGGACAAGTAAAATATCGCGTGACAAAGGGAATTGGTATTGTATGTGAATGGTTCATTCGATCACTAAAGTCATCGTTGAATATGTGGGAGCCATTATGGATCTCCAGATCCCGCTATTGGTTATTGGTCGGAGTGAGTACTCAACCATGTCCGCATAGTTCACGAACCGTAGGGTGACACACTTAAAGTCGGATGTTGAAATGGTAGAACTTGAATATGGAATGGAGTTCGAATATTTGTTCGGAGTCCCGGATGAGATCCCGGACATCACCAGGAGTTCCGGAATGGTCCGGAGAATAAGATTCATATATAGGAAGTCATATTCCAAGTTTGGAAATGATCCGGTGCATTTATGGCAGGTTCTAGAAGGTTCTAGAAAAGTCCGGAAGAATGGCACTTTGGAAAGTGGAGTCCCGAAGAGACTCCACTTGCATGACCAGCCAACCCTAAAGGGGAGGAGTCCAAGGTGGACTCCCCTAGGGTGGCCGGCCAACCCACCTCAAGGAAAGGTGGGAGTCCCACCTTGGGTAGGACTCCCTCCTTGAGTAGGTTTCCCACATATGGGAGGTTTTAGTGTTGGGGTCTTATTCGAAGACTTGGACTAGAACTCTTGGGGCTTCCACCTATATAATGAGGGGCATAGAGAGGGGGCTGATCACTTCAAGCCTCAGCCTTGGCCGCACCCCTTAGAGGGCCGGCGCCCAACCCCCCCTCTCTCCCCAAACCCTAGCGGTCTCTCTCCTCCACCACATCCCGCACGCTTAAGCGAAGCTCCGCCGGATTTCTCCACCACCACCGACACCACGCCGTCGTGCTGTCGGATTCAAGAGGAGCTACTACTTCCGCTGCCCGCTGGAATGGGGAGGTGGACGTCGTCTTCATCAACAACCGAACGTGTGACCGAGTACGGAGGTGCTGCCCGTTCGTGGCGCCGGAAGCGATCGTGATCAAGATCTTCTACGCGCTTTTGCAAGCGGCAAGTGATCGTCTACCGCAGCAATAAGAGCCTACTCTTATAGGCTTTGGAATCTCTTCAAGGGTTAGTCTTGATCATCCCCTCGTTGCTACCGTCTTCTAGATTGCATCTTGGCTTGGATTGCGTGTTCGCGATAGGAAAATTTTTGTTTTCTATGCAACGTTATCCTACAGTGGTATCAGAGCCGTGTCTATGCATAGATGGTTGCACGAGTAGAACACAATGGTTTTGTGGGCGTTGATGCTCTTGTTATCTTTAGTTTGAGTACTTTGCATCTTTGTGGCATAGTGGGATGAAGCGGCTCGGACTAACTTTACATGACCACGTTCATGAGACTTGTTCCTCGTTCGACATGCAACTTGTATTGCATAAGAGGCTTTGCGGGTGTCTGTCTCTCCTACTATAGTGAAGATTCAACTTACTCTTCTATTGACAACACTAGTATCACCGTTGTGGTTCATGTTCGTAGGTGGATTAGATCTTACTCGAAAACCCTAAACCACGTAAAATATGCAAACCAAATTAGAGACGTCTAACTTGTTTTTGCAGGGTTTGGTGATTTGATATGGTCATAATGTGATGATGAATATGTATGAGATGATCATTATTGTATTGTGGCAACCGGCAAGAGCCTTATGGTTGTCTTTAAATTTCATGTTGAGTAGTATTTCAAAGTAGTTGTAATAGTTGCTACATGAGGTGAACAACCATGAAGCTGGCGCCATGAACCTTGACGCTACGCCGACGATGATGGAGATCATGCCCGTTGATGATGGAGATCATGTCCGTGCTTTGGAGATGAAGATCGAAGGCGCAAAGACTAAAGGGCCATATCATATCACATATGAATTGCATGTGATGTTAATCCTTTATGCATCTTATTTTGCTTAGATCGCGACGGTAGCATTATAAGATGATCCCTCACATTAATATCAAGATAATAAAGTGTTCTCCCCTCGTATGCACCGTTGCCAAAGTTCGTCGTTTCAAAGCATCTCGTGATGATCGGATGTGATAGATTCAACGTTCATATACAACGGGTGTAAGCCATGTTGCACACGCGGAATACTTGGGTTTGCTTGACGAGTCTAGCATGTACAGACATGGCCTCGGGACAACGGAAACCGAAAGGTTGAACACGAGTCATATGGATGATATGATCAACATGTTGATGTTCACCATTGAAGCTACATCATCTCACGTGATGATCGGTTTTGGTATAGTGGATTTGGATCGTGTACCACTTAACAACTATGAGGGATGTTGTATTAAGTGGGAGTTCATTAGTAATTAGATTAAAACATGAACTAATTATCATAAACATAGTCTGAGTAGTATTTTGAATTAATTTTGTAGTATTGGCATCCGTTTTCTACCATGCGCTAGTCTTGTTATTGAGATAGAAATACTGTTAAAATCTGACAAGAAACTTTACGGATTGGTACCGTATTGTTAAAGAATCAAGAATTTATTAAGTCCTATTGCAAACTTTTAGTAAACCTCACATTGTTGATTCAAAGAGCTATGGTTTCAATTAGTACCTAAGGTTATCTTGTCTCCGTGAAACTTGAAGTTCAAATCTGTTTGAAAAGTAAGGAGCTGAAAATTTAGTTTTCAGAAATAATCAAGGTATGAGATATATGTGATATCTAAGACCTTATTGCAAGATGATAGAATATAAATTTGGTGAGACTACATAAACTCATAAGTTTTATGGGAATGTATGAAGGTTGAAGACGCCAGGCGTCACAATCCTCCAACTATTGGGGCACTAATAATATTCGCATATCCATGAAGTTATCGTCCTTAGTATGCACCGTTGCTAAGACTCGTCGTTTCGAAGCATCACGTGATGATCGGGTGTGATAGATTCTACGTGTGCATACAATGGGTGCAAGCCAGATTTGCACATGCGAATACCAAGGTTAAAACTTTACGAGCCTAACATGTACAGACATGGTCTCGGAAAGTCGTCATGATATAATGGATAAAATCATGAGTGAAATTGTTCATCATATTACAAAGTTACTAATAGTAAAATCTAGAACACTTGTCATATGATGATCAACTTCAAAATAAGAACCTCAAGGTTATTGGTATTAGACCAACAAACCTAGAAGTTTTTAATGTTGAAGTGTTTTTCTGAATAATGAGGAAAGCTAAAAGAGAAACTGCAAAAGATTTTTTGGCGTAAAGAAAGAAAAAGACTAGAAAGTCTAGCTCAGGTGTATATAAATGATATACATGTTATGGTTGTATTCCTAGTTAGGTCACACTATGAAATTCTTGGGTATTAGTACTATATTGGTTGGTATGAAGTGTCATACAAAACAACGCAATACAAGAATACAATGGCCTAAGTGACTGACAAGGAATATGATAGAAATGCACGTCTGGAACAAAATAAAGTGTTATTATGTTCGTCGTTGGCATTCTATCTAGCCCTTAGAATTTATAATAAAGAACTTAATAATTGTTATTTTGCTCCGGTCAAATGAAAACAATGAGTTGTTCAAATTATGACATTACTCCATGTACGATGGATAATTTATTATAAATCTTAATGGTGAAACACACATACATAAAACTGACGCTAAAATGCCATAAGGCAAATGATTTGAATTCCACTTATTTGTGGAACCCCCATTTAGGTCATGTTAGAAAGGAACGCATGAAGGAACTCCATGCAAATGGATTTTTTGGAGTCATTTGATTTTTGAATCATTTGGCGCTTGCAAATTTTTTCTAAAGAGAATGATTAAAATACCGTTCATAGGCCAAGAGTTGAACGGGCAACAAACTTAGTGAAAAAATACATAATGATGTATATGGTTCACTGAGCATAGTTGTGTGCGGGAGATTCTTCTACTTCATGAAAACTTTCAACAATGAATTGAGTATATATATATATGGATATATTCGATAAGGAAGAAGTTTGAAACATTTGAATGGGTTCAAATAAATTTCAACATGAAGTGGAAATCAACGTAATAGAAAAGTCAAATATCTATGATTGGATCATGGTGGAAATATTTGAATTACGAGTTTTAGCGAACATCTAAGAGAGTTATGAAATTGTTCTACAACACACATTTCTTGGAGTATCATAATGATCATATAGTATCCGAGATATGTATCCAAACCTTGTTGGATCAATGATGAGATAAAATATTGATGCCATTATATTTTTGTGGATTATGCTTTAGTGACTACCGCTTTTACACTGAATAGAGCATCATCATGATCCGATGAAATGACATCATACAAGTTATGACATGGGTATAAACCCTAATAGTCTTTTCTTTAAATTTTGGTCTAAGAGTTTACAACCAAAATCGGATGAATGTCTTTGTTGGTTATCCCAGAGATTTAATTGGGAATTCTTCCCACAAGACAAAGACAAAAGTGTTTGTCAATGTTTCTTATTTCGAGAAATTGTTTCTAGTGAAGTATTTGAGTAGGAGGACAATATAATTTGATAAGGTTTATGAACCTAAGCATAATGATCAGAGTAGCGCAGCATCGGAAATTGATTCCGGAAGCGGCCACGACAATCATGGCTTCCATGACTACAAAGTGTTTTAGCCATGGAGATCGAAGTACTTATTGAACCTTGTAGGTATGGTTTACTTTGTGATCAAATAAATGATTTGTGAACAAAGGATTGATTTTGAACAATGATAAACCAACTACAAACAAAAGAAGTTATGATGGGCCCTGACTCCGTTAAAATGGCTATACGCCATGAAATCCAAGATAGATGAATACTTTTTGAAAGTAAATGGATCTATAAAATTGATGGACTTGGATAGAATATCCTTGAATAAGCTTGACTTGTCAAAAAGTTGTTTACGACAAAGTTCAAAGAGTTGACTACGATAAGATTAGATCTTCCGTAGCAATACTTATAGTCTATGTGGATTATTCTAGTAATCACTACATATTTATTTTATGAGATATGTTAGTAGGATGGCAAAATATATTACTTAACAGAAGTGTGTATTAAAGGTGTATACAAGATACAACCAAGAGTTTTGCTAGTCCGTAGAATACTAGATAGGAATACAAACTTCAATTGGATGAAGTGAGTATTGCGGAGTTGGAATCTTCACCGGATGAAATGATCAAAGAGTTATGATTTCATCAGAGACGATGAAGAGGCTTGCATTTGCAAGAAATTAAGTGGGAGCGCTGAGACATATTTGTAATACTTTATGTAGATGACATATCGTTGGTTATAAATGATGTAATTATATACTTGATTAAAAGGTTTCATTGAGAAATTAATTTCAATGAAAGGATATGGACTGAAACAAATTTAGTGTCAAAATCTATGAAGATAGATTGAAACACATAAATAAGTTTAAGTCAAAGTACATAGAATAGATATTGAAATAGTTCAATAGAGAAATATTAAGAAAATATTCTTGTCATGTTAAAGTTTTAACAAGATTTGAGTGTATCTGACACTCAATGAGTAAAAACACATGAGTGATTTAGATCACAATTAATATGTACACAATCAGATGTCCTGTGTTCTAAAATGTTAGGAGCATATACCAGAATGATTCATGTGATAATCATTGGACAAACAGTAAGAATATCCCTGTGTACTTTAGAAGAACCAAGGATATATAAATAGTTTTGTATGGAGAAATGACAAACAAATCGCTGTAAGGTGTTGCACCGATATTGGTTTTGTCACATATAAAAATAAAATTTCAATCTCAAAATTAGACTAAGTGTTGTTTAAAAGGTAGCACAATGCTAGATTTAGAAGAGTTCTAAATATTGTGATGGATTCTACAAACGAAGGCAGAATATGTCGTTGTTTTGACAATGACTGAAGATGTTAAGTCAAGAGGTTCTTTGAGAACTTGGTGTAGTTCCGATAGTGTCAGAACTTTGAAGCTATATTGTGTATGACAATATTAGTGACATATTTCAGACCGCGGAATTAAGGTTCCACCAGAAGACCAAACATATTTAAATGCCGACTCATTTGGAAAATGAGTGATGCGTGAAGACGCAAATGAATTGCAAAATACATACGTTTCTGAGTGTGTCAGAACCGTTGACTAAAGCTCTCCCTAGGGCAAAGTATGACCAACACCAGAATGCCATGGGTGTTAGGTACATTACAATGTAATCTAGATTATTGACTCTAGTGCAAGTGGGAGACTGAAGGAGATATGCCCTAGAGGCAATAATAAAGTGGTTATTATTTATATCTTTATGTTTATGATAAATGTTTATATATCATGCTATAATTGTATTAACCGAAACATTAGTACATGTGTGATATGTAGACAACAAGTAGTCCCTAGTATGCCTCTTAAACTAGCTTGTTGATTAATGGATGATTAGTTTCATAATCATGAACATTGGATGTTATTAATAACAAGGTTATATCATTATATGAATGATGTAATGGACACACCCAATTAAGCGTAGCATAAGATCTCGTCATTAAGTTATTTGCTATAAGCTTTCGATACATAGTTACCTAGTCCTTATGACCATGAGATCATGTAAATCACTTATACCGGAAAGGTACTTTGATTACACCAAACGCCACTGCGTAAATGGGTGGTTATAAAGGTGGGATTAAGTATCCGGAAAGTATGAGTTGAGGCATATGGATCAACAGTGGGATTTGTCCATCCCGATGACGGATAGATATACTCTGGGCCCTCTCGGTGGAATGTCGTCTAATTTCTTGCAAGCATATGAATAAGTTCATAAGAGACCACATACCATGGTACGAGTAAAGAGTACTTGTCAGGAGACGAGGTTGAACAAGGTATAGAGTGATACCGAAGATCAAACCTCGGACAAGTAAAATATCGCGTGACAAAGGGAATTGGTATTGTATGTGAATGGTTCATTCGATCACTAAAGTCATCGTTGAATATGTGGGAGCCATTATGGATCTCCAGATCCCGCTATTGGTTATTGGTCGGAGTGAGTACTCAACCATGTCCGCATAGTTCACGAACCGTAGGGTGACACACTTAAAGTTGGATGTTGTATGGAATGGAGTTCGAATATTTGTTCGGAGTCCCGGATGAGATCCCGGACATCACCAGGAGTTCCGGAATGGTCCGGAGAATAAGATTCATATATAGGAAGTCATATTCCAAGTTTGGAAATGATCCGGTGCATTTATGGCAGGTTCTAGAAGGTTCTAGAAAAGTCCGGAAGAATGGCACTTTGGAAAGTGGAGTCCCGAAGAGACTCCACTTGCATGACCAGCCAACCCTAAAGGGGAGGAGTCCAAGGTGGACTCCCCTAGGGTGGCCGGCCAACCCACCTCAAGGAAAGGTGGGAGTCCCACCTTGGGTAGGACTCCCTCCTTGAGTAGGTTTCCCACATATGGGAGGTTTTAGTGTTGGGGTCTTATTCAAAGACTTGGACTAGAACTCTTGGGGCTTCCACCTATATAATGAGGGGCATAGAGAGGGGGCTGATCACTTCAAGCCTCAGCCTTGGCCGCACCCCTTAGAGGGCCGGCGCCCAACCCCCCCTCTCTCCCCAAACCCTAGCGGTCTCTCTCCTCCACCACATCCCGCACGCTTAAGCGAAGCTCCGCCGGATTTCTCCACCACCACCGACACCACGCCGTCGTGCTGTCGGATTCAAGAGGAGCTACTACTTCCGCTGCCCGCTGGAACGGGGAGGTGGACGTCGTCTTCATCAACAACCGAACGTGTGACCGAGTACGGAGGTGCTGCCCGTTCGTGGCGCCGGTAGCGATCGTGATCAAGATCTTCTACGCGCTTTTGCAAGCGGCAAGTGATCGTCTACCGCAGCAATAAGAGCCTACTCTTATAGGCTTTGGAATCTCTTCAAGGGTTAGTCTTGATCATCCCCTCGTTGCTACCGTCTTCTAGATTGCATCTTGGCTTGGATTGCGTGTTCGCGATAGGAAATTTTTTGTTTTCTATGCAACGTTATCCTACACACAAAGCTACTGAAAGTTAATGGAACAAAGAAATCCATCAAACATAGCAAAACAGGCAATGCGAAATAAAAGGTAGAATCTGTCAAAACAGAATAGTCCGTAAAGACGAATTTTTCTGGGGCACTAAACTTGCTCAGATGAAAATTCTCAAATTGAATGAAAGTTGCGTACATATCTGAGGATCGCGCACGTAAATTGGCAGATTTTTCTGATTTACCTACAGAGAATACTACTCAAATTCGTGACAGCAAGAAATCTGTTTCTGCGTAGTAATCCAAATCTAGTATGAACCTTACTATCAAAGACTTTACTTGGCACAACAATGCAATAAAATAAAGATAAGGAGAGGTTGCTATAGTAGTAACAACTTCCAAGACTCAAATATAAAACAAAAGTGCAGAAGTAAAATAATGGGTTATCTCCCATAAGCGCTTTTCTTTAACGCCTTTCAGCTAGGCGCAGAAAGTGTGAATCAAGTGTTATCAAGAGACGAAGCATCAACATCATAATTTGTTCTAATGATAGAATCAAAAGGTAACTTCATTCTCTTTCTAGGGAAGTGTTTCATACCTTTCCTGAGAGGAAATTGATATTTAATATTACCTTCCTTCATATCAATAATAGCACCAACAGTTCGAAGAAAATGTCTTCCCAAAATAATGGGACAAGATTCATTGCATTCAATATCCAAGACAACAAAATCAACGGGGACAAGGTTATTGTTAACCGTAATGCGAACATTATCAATCCTCCCCAAAGGTTTCTTTGTAGAATTATCAGCAAGATTAACATCCAAATAACAATTTTTCAATGGTGGCAAGTCAAGCATATTATAGATTTTCTTAGGCATAACGGAAATACTTGCACCAAGATCACATAAGGCATTACAATCAAAATCATTGACCTTCATCTTAATGATGGGCTCCCAACCATCTTCTAACTTCCTAGGCATAGAAGTTTCACGATTTAATTTCTCTTCTCTAGCTTTTATGAGAGCATTTGTAATATGTTTTGTGAAGGCCAAATTTATAGCACTAGCATTGGGACTTTTAGCAAGTTTTTGTAAGAACTTTATAACTTCAGAGATGTGACAATCATCAAAATCTAAACCATTATGATCTAAAGCAATGGGATCATTGTCCCCAATATTTTGAAAAATTTCAGCAGTTTTATCGCAAGCAGTTTCAGGAAGTTTTGCACACTTTGCATTAGGAGTAGAAACATTGCCAACACCAATTATTTTACCATTGATAGTAGGAGGTGTAGCAACATGTGAAGCATTAACATTACTAGTGGTGGTAATAGTCCAAACTTTAGCTACATTATTCTCTTTAGCATTTTCTTCTCTTTTCCACCTAGCACGCAATTCGGCCATCAATCTAATATTCTCATTAATTTGAACTTGGATGGCGTTTGCTGTAGAAAATGACTTAATATCTTTATTTTCATCTGGCATAACTTTCAATTTTAAAAGATCAACATCAGCAGCAAGACTATCAACTTTAGAAGCAAGAATATCAATTTTACCAAGCTTTTCTTCAACAGATTTGTTAAAAGCAGTTTGTGTACTAATAAATTCTTTAAGCATGGCTTCAAGACCAGAGGGTACATTCCTATTATTGTTGTAATAATTACCATAAGAATTACCATAACCGTTACCATTATTAGAAGGATATGGCCTATAGTTGTTACCAGAATTATTCCTATAAGCATTGTTGTTGAAATTATTATTTTTAATGAAGTTCACATCAAAATGCTCTTCTTGAGCAACCAATAAAGCTGAGGAACATTATTAGGATCAACATTAGATCTACCATTCACAAGCATAGACATAATAGCATCAATCTTATCACTCAAGGAGGAGGTTTCTTCAACAGAATTTACCTTCTTACCTTGTGGAGCTCTTTCCGTGTGCCATTCAGAGTAATTAATCATCATATCATCAAGAAGCTTTGTTGCGGCGCCTAGAGTGATGGACATAAAAGTACCTCCAGCAGCTGAATCCAATAGGTTCCGCGAAGAAAAATTCAATCCTGCATAAAAGGTTTGGATGATCATCCAAGTAGTCAGTCCATGGGTAGGGCAATTTTTAACCCAAGATTTCATTCTTTCCCATGCTTGAGCAACATTCTCATTATCCAATTGCTTAAAATTCATTATGCTACTTCTCAAAGATATAATTTTAGCAGGAGGATAATATCTACCAATGAAAGCATCCTTACATTTAGTCCATGAATCAATACTATTCTTAGGCAAAGATAGCAACCAATCTTTAGCTCTTCCTCTTAAGGAGAAAGGAAACAATTTTAATTTTATAATGTCACCATCTACATCCTTATACTTTTGCATTTCACATAGTTCAACAAAATTATTAAGATGGGCAGCAGCATCATCGAAACTAACACCACAAAATTGCTCTCTCATAACAAGATTTAGTAAAGCAGGTTTAATTTCAAAGAATTCTGCTGTAGTAGCAGGTGGAGCAATAGGTGTGCATAAGAAATCATTATTAGTTGTGCTAGTGAAGTCACACAACTTAGTATTTTCAGGGGTACCCATTTTAGCAATAGTAAATAAAGCAAACTAGATAAAGTAAATGCAAGTAACTAATTTTTTTGTGTGTTTTTAATAGAGAACGCAAACAAGATAGTAAATAAAATAAAGCAAGTAACTAATTTTTTTTGTATTTTGATATAATAAAGCAAACAAAGCAGTAAATAAAGTAAAGCAAGACAAAAACAAAGTAAAGAGATTGGAAGTGGGAGACTCCCCTTGCAGCGTGTCTTGATCTCCCCGGCAACGGCGCTAGAAAATGTGCTTGATATGCGTGAGGCACACGTCCGTTGGGAACCCCAAGACGAAGGTGTGATGCGTACAGCAGCAAGTTTTCCCTCAGTAAGAAACCAAGGTTATCGAACCAGTAGGAGTCAAGAAGCACGTGAAGGTTGTTGGCGGAGGAGTGTAGTGCGGCGCAACACCAGGGATTCCGGCGCCAACGTGGAACCTGCACAACACAATCAAAGTACTTTGCCCCAAAGTAACAGTGAGGTTGTCAATCTCACCGGCTTGCTGTAACAAAGGATTAGATGTATAGTGTGGAAGATGATGTTTGCGAAGAACAGTAAAGAACAAGTATTGCAGTAGATTGTATTTGATGTAAAAGAATGGACCGGGGTCCACAGTTCACTAGTGGTGTCTCTCCAATAAGAAATAGCATGTTGGGTGAACAAATTACAGTTGGGCAATTGACAAATAAAGATGGCATAACAATGCACATACATATCATGATGAGTAGTGTGAAATTCAATTGGGCATTACGACAAAGCACATAGACCGCTATCCAGCATGCATCTATGCCTAAAAAGTCCACCTTCGGGTTAGCATCCGCACCCCTTCCAGTATTAAGTTGCAAACAACAGACAATTGCATTAAGTATGGTGCTAATGTAATCAACACAAATATCCTTAGACAAAGCATTGATGTTTTATCCCTAGTGGCAACAGCACATCCACAACCTTAGAACTTTCTGTCACTGTCCCAGATTAAATGGAGGCATGAACCCACTATCGAGCATAAATACTCCCTCTTGGAGTTACAAGTATCAACTTGGCCAGAGCCTCTACTAGCAACGGAGAGCATGCAAGATCTTAAACAACACATATATGATAGATTGATAATCAACATAACATAGTATTCCATATTCATCGGATCCCAACAAACGCAACATGTAGCATTACAAATAGATGATCTTGATCATGATAGGCAGCTCACAAGATCTAACATGATAGCACAATGAGGAGAAGACAACCATCTAGCTACTTCTATGGACCCATAGTCCAGGGGTGAACTACTCACACATCACTCCGGAGGCGATCATGGCGATGAAGAGTCCTCCGGGAGATGATTCCCCTCTCCGGCAGGGTGCCGGAGGCGATCTCCTGAATCCCTCGAGATGGGATTGGCGGCGGCGTCTCTGGAAGGTTTTCCTTATCGTGGCTCTCGGTACTGGGGTTTCCTCGACGAAGGCTTTTTATAGGCGGAAGGGCAGAGTCGGAGGGCTGAGGAGGGGGCCACACGCTAGGGCGGCGCGGGCCCCCTAGGCCGCGCGGCCCTAGTGTGGCGGCGCCTCGTCGCCCCACTTCCTATCCCCCTCGGTCTTCTGGAAGCTTCGTGGAAAAATAAGACCCTGGGCGTTGATTTCGTCCAATTCCGAGAATATTTCCTTTGTAGGATTTCTGAAACCAAAAACAGCATAAAACAACAACTGGCTCTTCGGCATCTTGTCAATAGGTTAGTGCCAGAAAATGCATAATATGACATAAAGTGTGTATAAAACATGTGAGTATTATCATAAAAGTAGCATGGAACATAAGAAATTATAGATACGTTTGAGACGTATCAGACGTCCACACCGGTCCCGAGACCGCGCACCCGCCTGGCCGGCGAAGCAGCTGCCACGCAAAGCAAGCCAAAACTTGCCTAGCGGAGTACCAGACCTCCAAGACATCGCCCTCAGGGGGGAGACGACGATGACGCCGCCGATGCCCGCTCTAGCGGAAGCCAAAGCTCGGGTTTTCACCCGGAGAGTCTGAAACTTCACACGACGAGGGAGGTGAAGGAGCTCCTCGACAATGCCTCCAACGAGGGGAACAACGTCCGAGGATGCCGACATCGCTGGCACCAACCGAAGTGGATGCAGTGCTTTCGCGCGGAGTTCACCAAAACCCAAGTCATAGAAGCCTAGCCACGAAGACGAAGAAAAAGCGCCCTCGTCGCAGCTCGCCGCTGCCACACGAAGCCAACCGTGCCACAAAGCCACGGTGCTCCAGGACTGTCAACACCTGGATTTTTAAGTCCAGATGCCTGTCATGTCATACATCGCAATCCCAGGAATATTGTTGTTGCGAGACATAACAGTTGAATATCATAAGTCATCATTCATTACATACCACAGTTGTCTTACACGTAGAGATCACATGATCCAACATTACACAAATAGTTGATCTATTGATCAACGGACACAAAGTTCATAGCGGAAGCGTAAATAGGATGGACTCTCTAGTCCACAGGCCAACGTCTGACGTCAGAAGATTCCCTAGTTGTCGTAGACATCTTGGTTGCTGTCATCTTGATAGTTCTGCTCCTCTTCATAGTCTGGCCATTTGAATAGCCAGGGACACAGCCGTGAGTACTTTAAAGTACTCGCAAACTAATACTAATGTAAGTACTAACAGTTCTAGTAAGGGGTCCTAAGCTCTAGTTTATTTGCATAAAGCCAATTTTAGTTCACAAGTATTTGAGAAAGAGACTTATTCATGTGCTAACTAACTCAAGTGGGAACATTAGTGTCATTCCCACAACTCAAGTTGTGATTCAAAAACAAGTCACCATTCACCATTCACTTCACCAAGTATTTTAAAGAATCTGACACCTGAAACTGTATGGCCTTTCCAACCGTCCGTAACCGTGGACACGGCTATTCGAATAGGTTTACACTCTGCAGAGGTTGCACACTTGTGCCACAACATTTGATTTCATCCGTCGGGATTACCCCGAATCATCGTAACACAGTACGCGGATCATCAACCATAACCTTTCACTTACAAACCCTAGTATGAGCACCTCTCCCCATGAGCTTGGCCTCCCAGTGAAGACCAATCGTCAACCCAGGGAACTGCACAGGGCTTGGCCGTACAATTCACCTCAATTCACATCATTTCTCAACAACGGAGGCAGCCTCGGCATAACCCCTATGATGTGTGTTCAGAGGGAACCCATACTAAGATGCATAAATTTCCAGTTAAGCCCTACCCATAATCAGGTATTGTGGGGGTACTCAAAATTGGAAAGGTATCGCATTCAAACCAATATCAGTTTTATCAAAAATCACCATCTTCTCCAAGTCATATTCACCTTCAAAATTCATTCAATGGAATGACTCATCATTCCAAGGTTTCAAGTTCATTTCAAAATCACATGTTCCCATCTAGAGTAGTCAAGTTTTAGTATTTAGCACTAGCACTATTCATGAGGGGTGCTATCTTGCTTAGCTAGCTTGAGACTAACTTTGCTACTCTAGTAACCTCCTTTAACTTAGACCAAAGTTAACTATAAAAGTAACTCTTTAAATAAACAAGTAAAAACTTGTAGGGTAAAAACTTGTGATAGGATTGTGGTAAGAAAGGTAAGACTAATAGTGCCTTGCCCCAAAGGGCTTTGCACTTTGCAAGAATATTAGCTTGCAACAATAGAGCTTGCATTGGTGTTAGCTTGCCTTGGTTGTTGAGGTCGTCAAAGTTCTCTTCTTCTTCTGGGTAGAATCCTTCCTCTTCCTGGTATTCTCCGGTACTAGCGTCTATACACGAATACGAGGATACAATCACCAAGCAATAATTAAGTAGTCTTAATTAGCCTTAATGGCTCACTCCAAATGATCTAGCATCATCACTTAGCATTGCTACCAAGAATTAATCTAGGGTTTTCTTACTTAGGGTTAGAGAAATAATTTCCTCTCATTACATATGTAAATGATAGTTTCCATTTAGTTCTTGAGGAATAATTTCCTCTCATTGAATCTTCTTAAGATTTAACTTCTCAAACAATCATACATGAAATCATGTTGACCTAAGTCAACCCTTCATCATCATTTGATAAAATGATTTAAATGAGGTAGAATACCTCATACTATTTAACAGTGCTTATTATGATTTAAAATCACCAAGTATTTCATGTGAGAGTATTTGACCACGGGTTCAAACTTCATATGAAAGTAAGATTTAAATGAAGTGAAACACTTCATATGATTTGCATAATAGTTTTGGACAATATCACTTAATTAAACTAGCCTTATAGTCCTTTATTTCAACTAGGGCATGATCATCCAAAGTGACCATACCATATTTTTTCAGAAACAAATAGTGTAAGTGAAATGTGAGCTATTAGAGTTGGAATTAACTAAATATCATTTTTGGTTGATTTTTAAGATTTATTTGAATGTGCAAAAGTCCCTATCTTAATCTTTTTGTCACATTATTTCTACAACAGATCTCACAATGAGACCAGTGGGGTTTTGTAGAACTTTTCAGTAGCTTTCCAACAATATAAAGTGTGTTAAATTTGGACAAGCCAATTTGAAACTATTCAATTTCCAAGATAGGACCAGTATTTGAATTTATACTGTAATGATTTAACAGAATTTGAAATATGGGCTTAGGCGGGAAAAATAGATGGGCTGCGCAGCAGAGAAGGATTGGGCCGGCCCAGCTAGCGCTGCGGGCCAGCTGATAGGGGGACCCGCGCGTCAGCGACTGAAACTTACCGAAACGGTACGGGAGGCTAAGAGGCGTTGGATCATAATCTAATCGAACGGCTGTGCGTCATCATCATCGTCGACGCGAGAGGGTTGCTGCCGCGGCGGAGGTAGGGGGTCGGCGGCGAGCTGGGACTCCGGCGAGGGGTTGGCGAGGTGCAGGTCGACGTTGTCGAGGACTAGGAGTCGACTGGTACCGGCGGCGTCGCTCGGGGAGGCGTAAATCGATGGCGACTTCTGCGTCGGGTTCCGGTGATCGACGGAGCAATTGGAGCTATCTAGGGCCTAATCGAGGTGGAGCAGGGGTCGAGGAGGTCGAGGGGAAGGAGGCGAGCAGATTTGGTGTGGCGAAGGAGGCGCGGGAGAGGGTCTATTTATAGTTGCGCATGTGCTGCGAGGGTGCCGTGGAGGTCGTCGACGGCGATGCCTGTCCAGGGCGCGAAGGGGCAAGGCGACGTGCGCAGCAGGGTCCTGGTCTCCAGGCGGTTCTGAGGAGCATGCTGGCGAGGTGGGGGACGGCCTGGGGCGCTGGCGATGGTGAGTTCTGGCGGCACGGGCGCAGAGGAAATGGCGATGATGTCGACGGCGGCCAGGCTTGCGCGAGCCACGAAGCATGTCTGGCGGGTTGCAGGGACAGTGGCGATGCTCAACGTGCAGGAGTCGGGTCTGGGGGAGGCGCAGAGTGTTGGGGCGGCGCGTGGCCAGTGCACGTCCATGGGCGACGCCCTCGGCATGCTCTAGTCACCCTGGGCGCGTGTTTTCCGGCGAGGGTCGCCGTCCTTCTCGACAATGGCTGGCCTAGGATGCAGTAGAGAGGTGAGGTGGAGCTCTGTGGCACCATGGCCAGGGTTAGGGAGGAAGGAGAAGAGAGGAGAGGGAACATGGCCGGCATGGTTGGGTCTATGCATGTGTTGGCCTCCATCTCTAGGGTTGATGTGCATGGTTAGAGAGAGAGGGGACCAGGGAGCAAGTAGGAGCAAGGTGGTGCACTAGGTTGGGCCAAAACACTATTTAGAATAGTGTTTGAATTTTGGGCAAATTTGCTATTTCAATTTATTGCCAAATTTGGTCAAAGCAAAGTTATTCCAAAATTTGAAAATGGTGCATTTGGATAAGTTGCAAATGACCAGAGACAAATACAAGTGGTGGTGGAATTTTAAAAATAAAAGAATTGCAAAATTGCAATATGTGAGATTGTTGCATTTGATAAAAAGTCCCAACTTTGCATGAGCATAGTTTTGATCCAAGATGAATTTGACATGGGGGTCTTTACCAAAGTTGTTCACCTTGATGTGATCTTGGATGTGGTGCAAAGAATTGGGAAATTTTAGTTTGAAAAACTTGAAAACCAGAGGCTCAAAGTAGTGACCAGAATAAAAATGACAGATTTGACCATTATCATATGTGATCACAATTTGAGTTTGAATTTGATTTGATTTGTGTTTCTTTGATTCCAAAAGTTGTAATAAGTGTTTAGTAACATAATACAACTAATGGTGAAGGCCAAAATGGTCTAGGTCCAAGATTTGCAAAAATGGCATAAACCATATGTGAGGGTTTTGTGATTTTCTACTTTTTATTCTTTTCTTTTTCTTAGCTTCTCTTTGACATGGGTGAGGTTTATTTGGTGTTAGATTGAGTTGGGTAAAAGGTTCAAACCATTTTGGGGCAATGGGGGTGCCTAGGTCAAGATTTGATATTTTGGCTAAGTGCCACATATGCCTCTATGCATATGCTTTATTTGATTTTTGTTTTCTTTTTGGTTTCACCAAGATTTGAGTGGTAAGCATTAATTCAGGTTTGTTGAGGTATTTCCAAACCATCTACCAAGGTAGACAAAGCAAAGTTTAGTATTTGCAAAAAGTAGCCATAGGCTTGCATATGCCTTTTTCTTATTTAAGATCTTTCTTTTTTATTTTGTTTTTCAAAGGTTGGTGACAAGAGGGATGAGGTTTAGGGTTTAGTGGGGTTCACCATGGTTCACCACCATTAAGCAAAATAAGAAAGGCAGGGTTCAAGATTTACATAATAGGGCTATATGCCCACATATGTATTTTTCTTTATTTTGGGTTTCTCAAAATAGATCCAATTGGTTTTGAGAAGGTTAGGGTTTAGGGTTTTGAAAATGTGTTCAAAGTAATAAACAGACAATCATGGCAAAACACAAGTATTAGGTAGGATCACTATGCATAGCACTTTATGTAAGAAAAGTTTTTGTTGGTTCTCATTTTTGGAAAAAGGAAATTCATTTTCTCTTTGTTTTGAAATTTGGGATGTTACAAACCCTTCCCCCTTAAACAAATCTCGTCTTGAGATTTTAAGAAAAGTTAGGTTCCTAAGAGAGATTGGGCGATATGATTTAACAGGAAAACATACTTGGCATGGCCTGAGGTGCTTCTGGTGCTTCTGTTGCAGTCATGTTGTAGAGGCGGCCGTTGTTGTTGTTCTGGTTCCTTCTTGCGGCAAAGCGGCGCTGGTTCTGAGCAGGTGCAGCGGTGTTGGCGGCAATCTTGGCTAACCGTTTGGGCACTCATTGGAGTAATGCCCAACCACTCCACACTCATAACAAGTGATGGTGGCCTTGTCCTTGGTGGCGACGGGGATGGCGTTGCTTCCAGTCCTAGGGCCATTGTTTTTGTTGTTGTTCCCGTTGTTGTCGTTGCTGTTGGGGTTGTTGTTGCTGGTGTGATTGTTGTTGTTGTTGCCTCCGGGCTTCGGGGGTCCTCCATGGTTGTTGGGGTAGTTTGGGCGGTAAGACTGGGCAGTGGGCTTGTTGTATCTTGGAGTAAATCCTCCAGATGAGTTGTTGCGGTACTTCTGGGTATTGCTGGACCCATGCTGGTTCATCATCCGGCGTTTGCGGTTCTCGTTGGCTTGGTGAAGCTTCCCTTCCATTTGGATGGCGGAGTCCACCAGGGCTTCTAGGTCAGCAAAGGGAATATTGACCAGTACGGTCTGCATCTCGTCATGTAATCCGTTCAGAAATCTTTCCTTCCGCTTCTCATTGGTGTCGGTTTCGTCCGGGGCGTACCTTGACAGAGTAAGAAACCTGTCGCGGTATTCTACCACAGACATCCTTCCTTGCTTGAGTTCGCGGAACTCGTCTCTCATCTTCTTGATCAGTCCTTGGGGCACATGGTATTTGCTAAACTTCAGCTTGAAGTCTTCCCAGGTCATCATCTGTCCCGCATTCATTGCGCGGGCGCTTGTCCACCAGGCCCGTGCAGGTCCTGACAAGTAGTGGGTGGCAAACAATACTTTCTCTGTGGCTTCAACTCCCGCAACTTCGAGGTTGTTCTCCATTGTCTGGAGCCAGTCATCGGCATCGAGGGGCTCTTCGGTCTTGCTGAAAATGGGTGGGTTGGTGTTCTGAAAGTTCTTCAGTTTTGACCCAGGGTGGTCGTGGTTTCCATGGCCGTTGTTGTTCTGAGCGATTTGCTGTAGTGCAGTGATTTTGGCTTGGCGGTTCAGCTCTTTCGGCTTCTCGGTCAGCCATCATCATCTCTAGCATCTGCATCATGGCGTCTTGGGTGGCGCTGCGGGTTGGTGGGGCCATCTGACATCGAGGTAGATGATAAGATAAGAGGGAAATTTCTATGTTTTGTTTGATTTAAAATTCAAAAAGTTCAAAACTTGAAAACTTGAGTAGTGTTGAGGGGGTAAAAACCAGCAACACTTTTTCATTCATACCAAACATCATACATTACAAATCTAACACACAGTTGGTTTGAAGAACCATTCATTCGCTCTACGATACAAGGGGATCCTGATACAACTCACACCTACTCAAGTGCTGGAGTGATTCTACTCTTCTGGGTGGATTCCTCGTCTTCATGGGTAATGTGCTTGGCGAGAGGCGAGGGCGTTGTCCAACTCCTTGCGGGTCTTGTACAGCATGAAGTCTAGGTGTGCTACATAGTGGTTCATCTCTGTGTGTGGGGGCATGGTCATCGGTCTTCCCATGGGGTCATGTCTTGGGTAGTAGATGAAGCGAGTGTTCTTGATCTTGTTCTCATTTTGTCCACACAGACGGGCAATTGCTTCTTGCATAGCTCGGACTAGTCCTTCCTTCCTAGTGTTTCCCGTTACAGAAAACCATATGGTTTCCCATATCGGGGCTCCAAGCTTTCTTCGTAGATCTGCAGAAACTTCCCACCGAGGTGGTCCTCCGGAGTGATAGTTGAGGGGTGTTCCGAAGAACTCGGGATACGGGCGCCCTAGATATTCCACTAGTTGCTTCAAGTCTTTCTCGAACATCAGGTCTCCTCCGCGACCAAGCTGATAGAACTCCCATTTGTACTCCATCTGTGAGCAATTAGGATGAGTAAGTTAAAGAAGTGTCCCAGTGTGCCAAATTTTTATGTAGAAAGAAAGGTAGAGTATGAATGTCACATTTGAAAAGATCTCAAGGATAAGAGTGAGAATAAGTTTTCATAAATATTCCTTTCATTTGTTTTGAAACTAAGTTTTGCAGACGTCCATTCTAACTAGGGTCTCCTAAGGTCAAACAATGGCTCTGATACCAACTTGTCAACACCCGGATTTTTAAGTCCAGATGCCTGTCATGTCATACATCGCAATCCCAGGAATATTGTTGTTGCGAGACATAACAGTTGAATATCATAAGTCATCATTCATTACATACCACAGTCGTCTTACACGTAGAGATCACATGATCCAATATTACACAAATAGTTGATCTATTGATCAACGGATACAAAGTTCATAGCGGAAGCGTAAATAGGATGGAATCTCTAGTCCACATGCCAACGTCTGATGTCGGAAGATTACCTAGTTGTCGTAGACATCTTGGTTGCTGTCATCTTGATAGTTCTGCTCCTCTTCATAGTCTGGCCATTTGAATAGCCAGGGACACATCCGTGAGTACTTTAAAGTACTCGCAAACTAATACTAATGTAAGTACTAATTAACAGTTCTAGTAAGGGGGTGCTAAGCTCTAGTTTATTTGCATAAAACCAATTTTAGTTCACAAGTATTTGAGAAAGAGACTTATTCATGTGCTAACTAACTCAAGTGGGAACATTAGTGTCATTCCCACAACTCAAGTTGTGATTCAAAAACAAGTCACCATTCACCATTCACTTCACCAAGTATTTTCAAGAATCTGACACCTGAAACTGTATGGCCTTTCCAACCGTCCGTAACAGTGGACACGACTATTCGAATAGGTTTACACTCTGCAGAGGTTGCACACTTGTGCCACAACATTTTATTTCATCTATCGGGATTACCCCGAATCATCGTAACACAGTACGCGGATCATCAAACATAACCTTTCACTTACAAACCCTAGTATGAGCACCTCTCCCCATGAGCTTGGCCTCCCAGTGAAGACCAACTGTCAACCTGGGAACTGCACAGGACTTGGCCGTACAATTCACCTTAATTCACATCGTTTCTCAACAACGGGGGCAGCCTCGGCATTACCCCTATGATGTGTATTCAGAGCGAACCCATACTAAGATGCATAAATTTCCAGTTAAGCCCTACCCATAATCAGGTATTGTGGGGGTACTCAAAATTGGAAAGGTATCGCATTCAAACCAATATCAGTTTTATCAAAAATCACCATCTTCTCCAAGTCATATTCACCTTCAAAATTCATTCAATGGAATGACTCATCATTCCAAGGTTTCAAGTTCATTTCAAAATCACATGTTCCCATCTAGAGTAGTCAAGTTTTAGTATTTAGCACTAGCACTATTCATGAGGGATGCTATCTTGCTTAGCTAGCTTGAGACTAACTTTGCTACTCTAGTAACCTCCTTTAAACTTAGACCAAAGTTAACTATAAAAGTAACTCTTTAAATAAACAAGTAAAAACTTGTAGGGTAAAAACTTGGGATAGGATTGTGGTAAGAAAGGTAAGACTAATAGTGCCTTTCCCCAAAGGGCTTTGCACTTTGCAAGAATATTAGCTTGCAACAATAGAGCTTTCATTGGTGTTAGCTTGCCTTGGTTGTTGAGGTGGTCAAAGTTCTCTTCTTCTTCTGGGTAGAATCCTTCCTCTTCCTGGTATTCTCCGGTACTAGCGTCTATACACGAATACGAGGATACAATCACCAAGCAATAATTAAGTAGTCTTAATTAGCCTTAATGGCTCACTCCAAATGATCTAGCATCATCACTTAGCATTGCTACCAAGAATTAATCTAGGGTTTTCTTACTTAGGGTTAGAGAAATAATTTCCTCTCATTACATATGTCAATGATAGTTTCCATTTAGTTCTTGAGGAATAATTTCCTCTCATTGAATCTTCTTAAGATTTAACTTCTCAAACAATCATACATGAAATCATGTTGACCTAAGTCAACCCTTCATCATCATTTGATAAAATGATTTAAATGAGGTAGAATACCTCATACTATTTAACAATGCTTATTATGATTTAAAATCACCAAGTATTTCATGTGAGAGTATTTGACCAGGGGTTCAAAATTCATATGAAAGTACTTGGGACAAGATTTAAATGAAGTGAAACACTTCATATGATTTGCATAATAGTTTTGGACAATATCACTTAATTAAACTAGCCTTATAGTCCTTTATTTCAACTAGGGCATGATCATCCAAAGTGACCACACCATATTTTTGCAGAAACAAATAGTGTAAGTGAAATGTGAGCTATTAGAGTTGGAATTAACTAAATATCATTTTTGGTTGATTTTTAAGATTTATTTGAATGTGCAAAAGTCCATATCTTAATATTTTTGTCACATTATTTCTACAATAGATCTCACAATGAGACCAGTGGGGTTTTGTAGAACTTTTCAGTAGCTTTCCAACAATATAAAGTGTGTTAAATTTGTCCAAGCCAATTTGAAAATATTCAATTTCCAAGACAGGACCAGTATTTGAATTTATACTGAAATGATTTAACAGAATTTGAAATATGGGCTTAGGCGGGAAAAATAGATGGGCTGCGCAGCAGAGAAGGATTGGGCCGGCCCAAGTAGCGCTGCGAGCCAGCTGACAGGGGGACCCGCGCGTCAGCGACTGAAACTTACCGAAACGGTACGGGAGGCTGAGAGGCATTGGATCATAATCTAATCGAACGGCTGTGCATCGTCATCGTCGTCGACGCGAGAGGGTTGCTGCCGCGGCGGAGGTAGGGGGTCGGCGGCGAGCTGGGACTCCGGCGAGGGGTTGGCGAGGTGCAGGTCGATGTTGTCGAGGACTAGGAGTTGACTGGTACCGGCGGCGTCGCTCGGGGAGGCGTAAATCGACGGCGACTTCTGCGTCGGGTTCCGGCGATCGACGGAGCAATTGGAGCTATCTAGGGCCTAATCAAGGTGGAGCAGGGGTCGAGGAGGTCGAGGGGAAGGAGGCGAGCAGATTTGGTGTGGCGAAGGAGGCGCGGGAGAGGGTCTATTTATAGTTGCGCATGTGCTGCGAGGGTGCCGTGGAGGTCGTCAACGGCGATGCCTGTCCAGGGCGCGAAGGGGCAAGGCGACGTGTGATAACCCACAAGTATAGGGGATCGCAGCAGTCTTCGCGGGTAGTAAAACCCAATTTATTGATTCGACACAAGGGGAGACAAAGAATACTTGAAAGCCTTAACAGCGGAGTTGTCAATTCAGCTGCACCTGGAATCAGACTTGCTCTCAAGAGTTTATCAGTAGTAATAGTTTTATAGCAGTAGCAGTAGTGAAATAACAGCAGCAGAGTGACATAGACAATAGTAGTGATTATAGTAAATAGCAGGATTAAAATACTGTAGGCACGGGGATGGATAACGGGAGTTGCATGGATGAGAGAAACTCATGTAACAATCAAAGCAGGGCATTTGCAGATAATAATAAAACGGTGTCCAAGTACAAAGCAATCAATAGGCATGTGTTCCATATATAGTCGTACGTGCTCGCAATGAGAAACTTGCACAACATCTTTTGTCCTACCAGCCAGTGGCAGCCGGGCCTCAAGGGAATCTACTGGATATTAAGGTAGTCCTTTTAATAGAGTACCGGAGCAAAGCATTAACATTCCGTGAACACATGTGATCCTTGAAGGAGATATGCCCTAGAGGCAATAATAAAGTGGTTATTATTTATATCTTTATGTTTATGATAAATGTTTATATATCATGCTATAATTGTATTAACCGAAACATTAGTACATGTGTGATATATAGACAAACAAGAAGTCCCTAGTGTGCCTCTTAAACTAGCTTGTTGATTAATGGATGATTAGTTTCATAATCATGAACACTGGATGTTATTAATAACAAGGTTATGTCATTGTATGAATGATATAATGGACACACCCAATTAAGCGTAGCATAAGATCTCGTCATTAAGTTATTTGCTATAAGCTTTCGATACATAGTTACCTAGTCCTTATGACCATGAGATCATGTAAATCACTTATACCGGAAAGGTACTTTGATTACACCAAACACCACTGCGTAAATGGGTGGCTATAAAGGTGGGATTAAGTATCCGGAAAGTATGAGTTGAGGCATATGGATCAACAGTGGGATTTGTCCATCCCGATGACGGATAGATATACTCTGGGCCCTCTCGGTGGAATGTCGTCTAATGTCTTGCAAGCATATGAATGAGTTCATAAGAGACCACATACCACGGTACGAGTAAAGAGTACTTGTCAGGAGACGAGGTTGAACAAGGTATAGAGTGATACCGAAGATCAAACCTCGGACAAGTAAAATATCGCGAGACAAAGGGAATTGGTATTGTATGTGAATGGTTCATTCGATCACTAAAGTCATCGTTGAATATGTGGGAGCCATTATGGATCTCCAGATCCCGCTATTGGTTATTGGTCGGAGTGAGTACTCAACCATGTCCGCATAGTTCACGAACCGTAGGGTGACACACTTAAAGTTGGATGTTGAAATGGTAGTACTTGAATATGGAATGGAGTTCGAATATTTGTTCGGAGTCCCGGATGAGATCCCGGACATCACGAGGAGTTCCGGAATGGTCCGGAGAATAAGATTCATATATAGGATGTCATTTTATGTGAAATAAAATGTCGCGGAAGGTTCTATGGAAGGTTCTAGAAGGTTCTAGAAAAGTCCGGAAGAAACCACCAAGGAAGGTGGAGTCCACATGGGACTCCACCTCCATGGCCGGCCAACCCTAGTGGGGGAGGAGTCCCAAGTGGACTCCCCCTTAGGGGGCCGGCCACCCCCCCATATGGGAGGTGGAACTCCCACCTTTCGTGGGAGTCCTAGCTTGGCTAGGTTTCCCCCTCTTATGGAAGGTTTTTGGTTCGGGTCTTATTCGAAGACTTGGACACCAACACTTGGGGATCCACCTATATAATGAGGGGCCAAGGGAGGGGGCCGGCCACCCCAAGACCACAAGCTGGCCGCCCCCCTTGAAGTGGCCGGCCACCCCCTCCCAAACCCTAGCCGCCCCCCTCTCCTCCATATCTCCCGCGTAGCTTAGCGAAGCTCCGCCGGACTTCTCCACCGCCACCGACACCACGCCGTCGTGCTGTCGGATTCAAGAGGAGCTACTACTTCCGCTGCCCGCTGGAACGGGGAGGTGGACGTCGCCTTCATCAACAACCGAACGTGTGACCGAGTACGGAGGTGCTGCCCATTCGTGGCGCCGGAACCGATCGTGATCAAGATCTTCTACGCGCTTTTGCAAGCGGCAAGTGAACATCTACCGCAGCAACAAGAGCCTCATCTTGTAGGCTTTGGAATCTCTTCAAGGGTGAGACTCGATAATCCCCTCGTTGCTACCGTCTTCTAGATTGCATCTTGGCTTGGATTTCGTGTTTGCGGTAGGAAATTTTTTGTTTTCTATGCAACGTTATCCTACAGTGGTATCAGAGCCGTGTCTATGCATAGATGGTTGCACGAGTAGAACACAATGGTTTGTGGGCGTTGATGCTTTTGTTATCTTTAGTTGAGTACTTTGCATCTTTGTGGCATAGTGGGATGAAGCGGCTCGGGCTAACTTTACATGACCGCGTTCATGAGATTTGCTCCACGCTCGACATGCAACTTGTATTGCATAAGTGGCTTTGCGGGTGTCTGTCTCTCCTACTATAGTAAAGATTCAATTTACTCTTCTATTGACAACACTAGTATCACCGTTGTGGTTCATGTTTGTAGGTAGATTGGATCTTACTCGAAAACCCTAAACCACGTAAAATATGCAAACCAAATTAGAGAACGTCTAACTTGTTTTTGCAGGGTTTGGTGATGTGATATGGCCATAATGTGATGATGAATATGTATGAGATGATCATTATTGTATTGTGGCAACCGGCAGGAGCCTTATGGTTGTCTTTAAATTTCATGTTGAGTAGTATTTCAAAGGAGTTGTAATAGTTGCTACATGGAGGACAATCATGAAGACGGCGCCATTGACCATGGTGCTTCGCCGACGATGATGGAGATCATGCCCGTTGATGATGGAGATCATGTCCGTGCTTTGGAGATGAAGATCAAAGGCGCAAAGACAAAAGGGCCATATCATATCACATATGAACTGCATGTGATGTTAATCCTTTTATGCATCTTATTTTGCTTAGATCGCGACGGTAGCATTATAAGATGATCCCTCTCACTAAAATCTCAAGATAATAAAGTGTTCATCCTTAGTAGCACCGTTGCCAAGACTTGTCGTTTCGAAGCATCTCGTGATGATCGGGTGTGATAGAATCAACAAGTGCATACAACGGGTGCAAGCCAGTTTTGCACATGCGGATACTAAGGTGGCCTTGACGAGCCTAGCATGTACAGACATGGTCTCGGAACACGTGATACCGAAAGGTAGAGCATGAATCATATGATTGATATGATGAACACTTTTGAGTGTTCGCCATTGAAGTTACATCTTGTCTCGTGATGATCGGACTTGGTGTGGTGGATTTGGTTCGTGTGATCACTAAGACAATGTGAGGGATATTGTTTTGAGTGGGAGTTCACCTAGTTTTTAATTATGTTGAATTAAAATTTGAACTCAATTTGTCATAAACATTAGTCTAAACTATTGCAAATATGTTGTAGATATGGCATCCCCAATCAATTTTAACCAGTTCCTAGAGAAAGAAAAGCTTAAGAGCAACGGTAGCAACTTCACCGACTGGTTCCGTCATGTGAGGATTTTCCTCAATGGCGGAAATCTGCAATATGTGCTTGATGCACCGCTAGGTGACCCTCCTGCAGTAAACTGAAACCGATGAAGTAAAAGCTGTTTACGCAACTCAGTAAAACTCGGTACTCTCAAGTTCGGTGTGCCATCTTATGCGATCTGAAGCCGATCTTCAAAAATGTTTTGAGCACCACGATCCACATGAGTTAATCAATGAGTTGAAGACTATATTTGAGACTCATGCGGCCGTGGAATGCTATGAAGCATCGAAACACTTCTTCAGTTGCATGATGGAAGAAGGTAGCTCCGTTAGTGAGCACATGCTCGTTATGACCGGGCATGCGAAGAAACTCAGTGACTTGGAAATAGTTATTCCTAACAGACTGGGGATTAATCGTATCCTTCAATCACTGCCACCTAGTTACAAGAACTTTGTGATGAACTACAATATGCAGAACATGAATAAAGAGTTACCTGAACTCTTCTCCATGCTTAAAGCTGCTGAGATTGAGATCAAGAAAGAGCACCAAGTGTTGATGGTCAACAAAACCACCAGTTTCAAGAAACAGGGCAAGTCTAAAGGCAAATTCAAGAAGGGTGGCAAGAAAGCTGCTACGCCTCCTGTGAAACCTAAGACTGGCCCTAAACCTGATGCTGAGTGCTATTACTGCAAGGAGAAGGGACACTGGAAGCGTAATTGCTCCAAGTATTTGGCGGATCTGAAGAGCGGCCTTGTCAAGAAGAAGAAAGAAGGTATATCTGATATACATGTTATAGATGTTTATCTTACTGGTTCTCGTACTAGTACCTGGGTATTTGATACTGGTTCGGTTGCTCATATTTGTAACTCGAAACAGGAACTAAAGAATAAACGAAGACTACTAAAGGATGAAGTGACCATGCGCGTTGGAAATGGATCCAAAGTCGATGTGATCGTCGGCACACTTCCTCTACATCTACCTTCGGGATTAGTTTTAAGCCTCAATAATTGTTATTTTGTACCCGCGTTGAGCATGAACATTATATCTGGATCTTGTTTAATGCAAGACGGTTATTCATTCAAGTCTGAGAATAATGGTTGTTCTATTTTTATGAATAATATCTTTTATGGTCGAGCACCACAAAAGAATGGCTTATTTCTGTTAGATCTCGATAGTAGTGATACACATATACATAACATTGATGCTAAGCGAATTAAATTGAATGATAATTCTACTTATATGTGGCACTGTCGTCTTGGTCATATTGGAGTGAAACGCATGAAGAAACTCCATACTGATGGATTACTTGAATCACTTGATTTTGAATCACTTGATAGATGCGAAGCATGTCTGATGGGAAAAATGACTAAGACTCCATTTTCTGGTATGATGGAGCGAGCTACTGACTTATTGGAAATCATACATACCGATGTGTGCGGACCAATGAGTGTAGCATCGCGCGGTGGTTATCGTTATGTTCTAACCTTCACAGATGATCTGAGTAGATATGGGTATATCTATTTCATGAAACATAAATCCGAGACTTTTGAGAAGTTTAAGGAATTCCAAAGTGAAGTAGAAAATCAACGTAACAAGAAGATTAAATTTCTACGATCTAATCGTGGAGGTGAATATCTGAGTTATGAGTTTGGCATGCATTTAAAGAAATGCGGAATACTTTCACAATTGACACCGCCGGGAACACCACAACGAAACGGTGTGTCCGAACGTCGTAATCGAACTCTCTTAGATATGGTTCGTTCTGTGATGTCTCTTACTGATTTGCCGTTATCATTTTGGAGTTATGCATTAGAGACAGCCGCATTCACTTTAAATAGAGCACCATCGAAATCCGTAGAAACGACACCGTATGAATTATGGTTTAATAAGAAACCTAAGCTGTCGTTCCTGAAAGTTTGGGGTTGCGAAGCCTATGTAAAGAAGTTACAACCGGACAAGCTAGAACCCAAAGCGGAGAAATGCGTCTTCATAGGATACCCTAAGGAAACTATAGGGTACACTTTCTATCACAGATCCGAAGGCAAAATCTTTGTTGCTAAGAACGGAACCTTTCTTGAGAAAGAATTTCTCACTAAAGAAGTGACTGGAAGAAAAGTAGAACTCGATGAGATTGATGAATCTATACTCGTTGATCGGAGTAGCGCGATCTGGAAGTTGTACCAGTACCGCCTACACCAACAACAGAGGAAGCTAATGATAATGATCATGAAACTTCAAACGAGATAGCTACTGAACCTCGCAGATCGACAAGGAAACGTGCCACTCCTGATTGGTATGATCCTTGTCTAAATGTCATGATTGTGGACAACAATGATGAGGACCCTGCGACGTATAAAGAAGCGATGATGAGCCCAGATTCCAACAAATGGCAAGAAGCCATGAAATCCGAAATGGGATCCATGTATGATAACAAAGTATGGACTTTGGTAGACTTACCTGATAGCCGCAAGGCTGTCGAGAATAAATGGATCTTCAAGAGAAAAACAGATGCTGATGGTAATATTACTGTCTATAAAGCTCGACTTGTCGCAAAGGGTTTTCGACAAATTCAAGGAGTTGACTACAATGAGACTTTCTCACATGTAGCAAAGCTAAAATCTGTAAGGATTTTGTTAGCAATAGCTGCATTTTTCGATTATGAGATTTGGCAGATGGATGTCAAAACGGCGTTCCTTAATGGAGACATTGAGGAAGAGTTGTATATGGTACAACCCAAAGGTTTTGTCAATCCTAAAAATGCTGACAAAGTATGCAAACTTCAGCGTTCAATTTATGGACTGAAGCAAGCATCGAGAAGTTGGAACCGACGCTTTGATAAGGTGATCAAAGACTTCGGGTTTATACAGTGTCATGGAGAGGCCTGTATTTACAAGAAAGTGAGTGGGAGCTCTGTAGCATTCCTGATATTATATGTAGATGACATATTATTGATCGGGAATGATATAGAACTATTAAGCAGTGTAAAAGGTTATTTGAATAATAGTTTTTCAATGAAAGACCTTGGTGAAGCATCGTATATATTAGGCATCAAGATTTATAGAGATAGATCAAGACGTCTAATAGGGCTATCACAGAGTACATACCTGGACAAGATTCTAAAGAAATTTAGAATGGACGAAAGTAAGAAAGGATTCTTACCTATGTTACCAGGCAAGGTCTTGAGTAAGACTCAAGGTCCGGCTACGGCAGAAGAAAGAGAAAGGATGAGTCAGATCCCCTATGCCTCGGCAATAGGCTCTATCATGTATGCCATGCTATGTACAAGACCGGATATAGCACATGCTGTTAGTTTGACTAGCAGATATCAAAGTGATCCAGGAATGGAACACTGGACAGCGGTCAAGAATATCCTGAAGTACTTGAAAAGAACTAAGGATATGTTTCTTTGTTATGGAGGTGACCAAGAGCTCGTTGTAACTAGTTACACCGATGCAAGTTGGAACACCGATCCCGATGACTCTAAGTCACGGTCTGGGTACGTGTTTATATTGAATGGTGTGCGATAAGTGGGCAAGCTCGAAGCGGTGCACGGTGGCGAAATCCTCAACGAGAATCGGAGTACATAGCGGCTTCGGAGGCTTCATCGAAGCGGTATGGATGAAGAGGTTCATTGTAGAGCTCGGTGTGGTTCCTAGTGCATTGGACCCATTAATCATTTACTGTGATAACATAGGTGCCATCGCCAATGCACAAGAGCCAAGGTCACACAAGAGGCTGAAGCATATCAAGCTGCGTTACCACTCGATTCGCGAGTACATCGAAGATGGAGAAGTAAAGATTTGCAAAGTACACACTGATCTGAATGTAGCAGATCCGTTGACTAAAGCTCTCCCTAGGGCTAAGCATGACCAACACCGTAATGCCATGGGTGTTAGGTACATTACAATGTAATCTAGATTATTGACTCTAGTGCAAGTGGGAGACTGAAGGAGATATGCCCTAGAGGCAATAATAAAGTGGTTATTATTTATATCTTTATGTTTATGATAAATGTTTATATATCATGCTATAATTGTATTAACCGAAACATTAGTACATGTGTGATATATAGACAAACAAGAAGTCCCTAGTGTGCCTCTTAAACTAGCTTGTTGATTAATGGATGATTAGTTTCATAATCATGAACATTGGATGTTATTAATAACAAGGTTATGTCATTGTATGAATGATATAATGGACACACCCAATTAAGCGTAGCATAAGATCTCGTCATTAAGTTATTTGCTATAAGCTTTCGATACATAGTTACCTAGTCCTTATGACCATGAGATCATGTAAATCACTTATACCGGAAAGGTACTTTGATTACACCAAACACCACTGCGTAAATGGGTGGCTATAAAGGTGGGATTAAGTATCCGGAAAGTATGAGTTGAGGCATATGGATCAACAGTGGGATTTGTCCATCCCGATGACGGATAGATATACTCTGGGCCCTCTCGGTGGAATGTCGTCTAATGTCTTGCAAGCATATGAATGAGTTCATAAGAGACCACATACCACGGTACGAGTAAATAGTACTTGTCAGGAGACGAGGTTGAACAAGGTATAGAGTGATACCGAAGATCAAACCTCGGACAAGTAAAATATCGCGAGACAAAGGGAATTGGTATTGTATGTGAATGGTTCATTCGATCACTAAAGTCATCGTTGAATATGTGGGAGCCATTATGGATCTCCAGATCCCGCTATTGGTTATTGGTCGGAGTGAGTACTCAACCATGTCCGCATAGTTCACGAACCGTAGGGTGACACACTTAAAGTTGGATGTTGAAATGGTAGTACTTGAATATGGAATGGAGTTCGAATATTTGTTCGGAGTCCCGGATGAGATCCCGGACATCACGAGGAGTTCCGGAATGGTCCGGAGAATAAGATTCATATATAGGATGTCATTTTATGTGAAATAAAATGTCGCGGAAGGTTCTATGGAAGGTTCTAGAAGGTTCTAGAAAAGTCCGGAAGAAACCACCAAGGAAGATGGAGTCCACATGGGACTCCACCTCCATGGCCGGCCAACCCTAGTGGGGGAGGAGTCCCAAGTGGACTCCCCCTTAGGGGGCCGGCCACCCCCCCATATGGGAGGTGGAACTCCCACCTTTGGTGGGAGTCCTAGCTTGGCTAGGTTTCCCACTCTTATGGAAGGTTTTTGGTTCGGGTCTTATTCGAAGACTTGGACACCAACACTTGGGGATCCACCTATATAATGAGGGGCCAAGGGAGGGGGCCGGCCACCCCAAGACCACAAGCTGGCCGCCCCCCTTGAAGTGGCCGGCCACCCCAAGACCACAAGCTGGCCGCCCCCCTTGAAGTGGCCGGCCACCCCCTCCCAAACCCTAGCCGCCCCCCTCTCCTCCATATCTCCCGCGTAGCTTAGCGAAGCTCCGCCGGACTTCTCCACCGCCACCGACACCACGCCGTCGTGCTGTCGGATTCAAGAGGAGCTACTACTTCCGCTGCCCGCTGGAACGGGGAGGTGGACGTCGCCTTCATCAACAACCGAACGTGTGACCGAGTACGGAGGTGCTGCCCGTTCGTGGCGCCGGAACCGATCGTGATCAAGATCTTCTACGCGCTTTTGCAAGCGGCAAGTGAACATCTACCGCAGCAACAAGAGCCTCATCTTGTAGGCTTTGGAATCTCTTCAAGGGTGAGACTCGATAATCCCCTCGTTGCTACCGTCTTCTAGATTGCATCTTGGCTTGGATTTCGTGTTTGCGGTAGGAAAATTTTTGTTTTCTATGCAACGTTATCCTACAATCCTCACATCACTACCATCCCCTCCGGTTGTCCCGATTTCTGTCACTTCGGGGCCATTGGTTCCGGACAGCGACATGTGTATACAACTTGCAGGTAAGATCATAAAACAATGAATAGCATGATGAAACAATAACATGTTCAGATCTGAGATCATGGCACTCGGGCCCTAGTGACAAGCATTAAGCATAACAAGTTGCAACAATATCATCAAAGTACCAATTACGGACACTAGGCACTATGCCCTAACAATCTTATGCTATTACATGACCAATCTCATCCAATCCCTACCATCCCCTTCGGCCTACAGCGGGGGAATTACTCACACATGGATGGGGAAACATGGTTGGTCGATAGAGAGGCGTCGGTGGTGATGATGGCGATGATCTCCTCCAATTCCCCGTCCCGGCGGAGTGCCAGAACAGAGACTTCTGGCCCCCGAGACGGAGTTTTGCGATGTGGCGGCGTACTGGAGGGTTTCTGGCGACTTCGACTTCTTGGTCGCGATTTTTAGATCGAACCCCTTAAGTAGTCCAGAGGAGGGCGTCGGAGGCCGGCCGAGGGAGCCAGACGCTAGGGCCACGCGCCCCCCTCCTGGGCCGCGCCGCCCTAGGGTGTGGGGCCCTCGGGCCTCCACCTGACTTGCCCTTCTGGCTCCGTGTGTCTTCTGGAAAAATAGGACATTTCGCATAAATTCCGAAGATTTTCCTGAAAGTTGGATTTCTGCACAAAAACGAGACACCAGAATAGTTCTGCTGAAAACAACGTTAGTCCGTGTTACTTGCATCCAAAATACACAAATTGGAGGCAAAACAATAGCAAAAGTGTTCGGGAAAGTAGATACGTTTTGGACGTATCAACTCCCCCCAAGCTTACCTTATTGCTTGTCCTCAAGCAATTCAGTTAACAACTGACGCGATAAAAGAACTTTCACGAACACATTTGTTCATATGATGTATATATTCTCATGATATGGCTAACACTTAGGCAGTTCATAATAAGATACATGCAAATAAGATCATCTAATAGCTATGTCAATCATGGAAAAGTACCAACAATTAATAATAAGCATCATGAATCATGTCTATAAGCAGGATTGCAATGTTCATAAAAGAGTATGATAAAGTGGTATCTCGCTTGCCCATATTTGATCAGCAAAACATAAATGCCCAGGCACCTCTGAAGTTCATAGAAAGACTAGAAATAGTGATTGTCAAAGATAAAAGCATCAAAGTTATACCGCAATCAATCATATTTTGGGACAAGCATATTATACTAAGAATGACAGTTGTGCTCTCAAGATAGTGCTCAAAGAAAGGATGGAGACACAACATAAAAGTAAAAGATTGACCCTTCGCAGAGGGAAGCAGGGATTAACATGCGCTAGAGCTTTTCATTTTTAAAACAGGAGTAAAATTATTTTGAGAGGTGTTTGTTGTTGTCAACGAATGGTAATGGGTACACCAACTACCTCGCCAACCGGACTTTCAAGAGCGGCTCCCATGAAGGACGTTATTTCTACCAGCAAGATAGATCATCCCTCTTCTCTTTTGTTTACACATGTACTTTAGTTTTTATTATGAGTGACACTGCCCCCAACCTTTGCTTACACAAGCCATGGCTAACCGAATCCTCGGGTGCCTTCCATCAATCACATACCATGGAGGAGTGTCTATTTGCAAAATTAAGTTGCTTACTGATGAATCAGAGCAAAACATGTGAAGAGAATTATTAATGAAGTTTGATTAATTGGGGCTGGGAACCCCATTGCCAGCTCTTTTTGCAAAATTATTGGATAAGCGGATGTGCCACTAGTCCATAATGAAAGTCCATCAAGAGTAAATGACAAGGTTGAAAGTTAAACACCACATACTTCCTCATGAGCTATGCAACATTAACACAAATTGAGAAGCATTTTGAAGGTTTTAAAGGTAGCGCATGAGAATTTACTTGGAATGGTTTGAAATGCCATGCATAGTTATTTATGGTGGACACTTTGGAACAACTTGGTTTTCAGGTGTTTGGAAGCACGAGCAGCGTTCCCGCTCAGTACAAGTGAAGGCTAGCAATAGACTGGGGAGCGACAAATCAAGAGAGCAGTCACTGTCATAATCATGCTTGCGGCAAAATAAATTAACGGAGGCATAAAAGTGATACAAGAACTCTGAAGCAATGTAAATCATAGAGGCTTAATTGACTTTTGTTCAGTCATATGCATGCGTGAGCATGTGCCAAGTCGATATAAATGAATTATTCAGAGGAGGATACCACAATGTCATACCTACTTATGAATAAAACAATGCAAGCAAACATCCATGACATGCTACTCATATTAATAAATTGGAGCTAAACATGAGAGATCATGAACTACTAAACTTTCTTAAATGACATATACCTCACATGAACCAACTAAGCATGCTCACATGGATGAGTATATGTACAAAAATGAAAACAAATAGAGTTCATACCAGCCTCTCACCACAATCCAATTGTCGTAGATCGTCATTATTGCCTTTCACTTGTGTAGCTTGGATAATATGAAATGAAAACCACGCTCCAGCCACCGAAGACCATTGAACTCATAATGAACCTTACAAACCAAAGAAGAACAGTAAATATTTTTGGAGTTTTCGAATTGGAAACAAGAACAAAAGGAAACAAGCAAACAAAGCAAAATCTTTTTGGATTTTCTTATAGCAAACCAACGATAGCAAATAAAGCAAAATAAATGCAAGAAACCAAAGTAAACAAATGATGGAGAGAAACAACAGAAATATTTTTGGTCTTTTTGTGTTCTAGGAATGAAACAAAGCAAAAACAAGAAATGGCAAACTAGAAAAGTCACATAAACACAAAGCAGCAGGAATTCGTCAAACTTGACAGCAGTACAGTACTCGATTTTTAAAAAATTCTTCCACTGCTCAAATCGAAAAGTGTTCAACTAATGAAAGTTAGACAACAACCTGGGGAACATGCACAAAATTTGGCTTCGCAAAATACCGTTCTGGCTATTTTTGAGAATTTTTTTGGTAACAGTCCAGAATCTGTTTTCAGGCAACACTTTCCCAAATATCATCTTCCTCTCATTAGAAAACCACTCAAAGAAACTAAACAAGTATATACAAGTATCCAACAACCATAATATGCAAAGAATGAGTGATGCCGGTATACCTCCCCCCTAGCTTAGGATTTTGGCCTAAGTGGAGTTCAACCAAGCGAGGGTCGCTGTTCCTCGCCAGTGGATCATGCATGGCGTAGTCATAGTAAGGTCCCTGTGCAGAAGAAAAGCGCGGAGGCTCCTGATACGTCTCCGATGTATCGATAATTTCTTATGTTCCATGCCACATTATTGATGTTATCTACATGTTTTATGCACACTTTATGTCATATTCGTGCATTTTCTGGAACTAACCTATTAACAAGATGCCGAAGTGCTAGTTCCTGTTTTCTGCTGTTTTTGGTTTCAGAAATCCTAGTAACGAAATATTCTCGGAATCGGACGAAATCAACGCCCAAGTTCCTATTTTCACCGGAAGCATCCAGAACACCCGGGAAGGACCAGAGGGGGGCACTGGGCCCCCAGATGATAGGGTGGCGCGGCCCACCCCCTGGCCGCGCCGCCCTATGGTTTCGTCGCCCCTTCGACCCTCCTGCGCCGCCTCTTCGCCTATATAAAGCCCCTGGATCGAAAACCCTGATACGTTCGACGAAAACCACAGAAACCTTCCAGAGCCGCCGCCATCGCGAGGCCAAGATCTGGGGGACAGGAGTCTCTGTTCCGGCACGCTGCCGGAGCGGGGAAGTGCCCCCGGAAGGCTTCTCCATCGACACCGCTGCCATCTCCACCGCCATCTTCATCACCGCTGCTGCTCCCATGAGGAGGGAGTAGTTCTCCATCGAGGCTCGGGGCTGTACCGGTAGCTATGTGGTTCATCTCTCTCCTATGTACCTCAATACAATAATCTCATGAGCTGCTTTACATGATTGAGATTCATATGAGTTTGTATCACAATTTATCCATGTGCTACTCTAGCAATGTTATTAAAGTAGTTCTATTCCTCCTGCACGTGTGTAAAGGTGACAGTGTGTGCACCGTGTTAGTACTTGGTTTATGCTATGATCATGATCTCTTGTAGATTGCGAAGTTAACTATTGCTATGATAATATTGATGTGATCTATTCCTCCTACATATGCATGAAGGTGACAGTGTGCATGCTATGTTAGTACTTGGTTTAGTCTTTTGATCTATCTTACACTATAAGGTTACTAAAATATGAACAAATTGTGGAGCTTGTTAACTCCGGCATTGAGGGTTCGTGTAATCCTACGCAATGCGTTCATCATCCAACGAGAGTGTAGAGTATGCATTTATCTATTCTGTTATGTGATCAATGTTGAGAGTGTCCACTAGTGAAAGTCTAATCCCTAGGCCTTGTTCCTAAATACTGCTGCGCTACTACTGCTTGTTTACTGTTTTACTGTGTTACTACTGCTGCAATACTACCACCATCAACTACACGCCAGCAAGCTATTTTCTGGCATCGTTGCTACTGCTCATATATATTCATACCACCTGTATTTCACTATCTCTTCGTCGAACTAGTGCACCTATTAGGTGTGTTGGGGACACAAGAGACTTCTTGCTTCGTGGTTGCAGGGTTGCATGAGAGGGATATCTTTGACCTCTTCCTCCCTGAGTTCGATAAACCTTGGGTGATCCACTTAAGGGAAAACTTGCTGCTGTTCTACAAACCTCTGCTCTTGGAGGCCCAACACTGTCTTCAGGAAAAGGAGGGGGAAGTAGACATCAAGCTATTTTCTGGCGCCGTTGCCGGGGACCAGAAAGCTACACCACAGGGATTTCCTCCCTCGTCAACCCCGCGCCAGTCCTGGACAGCATCAAGCTATTTTCTGGCGCCGTTGCCGGGGAGGAAAGGTAAAAGGTACTCACACTCCGGACCTCGGCTACCAAGCTATTTTCCGTCGTCGTAAGTACTCGAAGCTATTTCCTTTAGATCCTGCAATTGCATCTTTTTGTTTCTTGTTTACACTAGTTTGGCATAATGGACAAAAATGAGCTTCTATTTTTATTTCCTGATTTAAAACATGGATTGTTTGATGCGAAAATTAAAAAACCTATGGAATCTTATTTGCATGCTGGTAGTAATATTAGTATGAACACTTTGAACACCATTGTTGATAATAATATAGAAAGTTCTAAGCTTGGGGAAGCTGGTTTTCATGATCTTTTTAGTCCCCCAAGAATTGAGGAGAAAATTTTCTTTGATGATACTTTGCCTCCCATATATGATGATTATAATGATAGTGGTCTTTTGGTGCCACCTACTATGGAGAGTAAATTTTGTTGTGATTATACTATGCCTCCTACACTTGATGAGAATAATAATGATAGCTACTTTGTTGAATTTGCTCCCACTATTACTAATAAAATTGATTATGCTTATGTGGAGAGTAATTATTTTATGCATGAGACTCATGATAAGAATGCTTTGTGTGATGGTTATATTGTTGAGTTTGCTCATGTTGCTACTGAAAGTTATTATGAGAGAGGAAAATATGGTTGTAGAAATTTTCATGTTACTAAAATGCCTCTCTTTGTGCTGAAATTTTTGAAGCTACACTTGTTTTATCTTCCTATGTTTGTTACTTTGCTCTTCATGAACTTGTTTATTTACAAGATTCCTTTGCATAGGAAGCATGTTAGACTTAAATGTGTTTTGAATTTGCCTCTTGATGCTCTCTTTTGCTTCAAATACTATTTCTTGCGAGTGCATCATTAAAACTGCTGAACCCATCTTAATGGCTATAAAGAAAAGAACTTCTTGGGAGATAACCCATGTGTTATTTTGCTACAGTACTTTGTTTTATATTTGTGTCTTGGAAGTTGTTTAATACTGTAGCAACCTCTCCTTATCTTAGTTTTGTGTTTTGTTGTGCCAAGTGAAGCCTCTAATCGAAGGTTGATACTAGATTTGGATTTCTGCGCAGAAACAGATTTCTATTTGTCACGAATCTGGGATTTTCTCTCTGTAGAAAAATCAGAAAAATATGTCAATTTACGTGCGTGTTCCTCAGATATGTACGCAACTTTCATTAGTTTTGAGTTTTCTGATCTGAGCAACGGAAGTATTTATTAGAAATTCGTCTTTACGGACTGTTCTGTTTTGACAGATTCTGCCTTTTATTTCGCATTGCTTCTTTCGCTATGTGGGATGGATTTCTTTGTTCCATTAAACTCCAGTAGCTTTGAGCAATGTCCAGAAGTGTTAAGAATGATTGTGTCACCTCTGAACATGTGAGTTTTTGATTATGTACTAACCCCTCTAATGAAGTTTATGAGAAGTTTGGTGTGAAGGAAGTTTTCAAGGGTCAAGAGAGGAGGATGATATACTATGATCAAGAAGAGTGAAAGCTCTAAGCTTGGGGATGCCCCGGTGGTTCACCCCTGCATATATTAAGAAGACTCAAGCGTCTAAGCTTGGGGATGCCCAAGGCATCCCCTTCTTCATCGACAAATTATCAGGTTCCTTCTCTTGAAACTATATTTTTATTCGGTCACATCTTATGTGCTTTTCTTGGAGCGTCAGTATGTTTCTTGTTTTTGTTTTTGTTGAATAAATGCTTGTGTGGGAGAGAGACATGCTCCGCTGGTTCGTATGAACACATGTGTTCTTAGCTCATAATATTCATGGCGAAGTTTCTTCTTCGTTAAATTGTTATATGGTTGGAATTGGAAAATGATACATGTAGTAATTGCTATAAATGTCTTGGGTAATGTGATACTTGGCAATTGTTGTGCTCATGATTAAGCTCTTGCATCATATGCTTTGCACCCATTAATGAAGAAATACATAGAGCATGCTAAAATTTGGTTTGCATATTTGGTTTCTCTAAGGTCTAGATAATTTCTAGTATTGAGTTTGAACAACAAGGAAGACGGTGTAGAGTCTTATAATGTTTACAATATGTCTTTTATGTGAGTTTTGCTGCACCGGTTCATCCTTGTGTTTGTTTCAAATAGCCTTGCTAGCCTAAACCTTGTATCGAGAGGGAATACTTCTCATGCATCCAAAATACTTGAGCCAACCACTATGCCATTTGTGTCCACCATACCTACCTCCTACATGGTATTTTCCGCCATTCCAAAGTAAATTGCTTGAGTGCTACCTTTAAAATTCCATCATTCACCTTTGCAATATATAGCTCATGGGACAAATAGCTTCAAAACTATTGTGGTATTGAATATGTAATTATGCACTTTATCTCTTATTAAGTTGCTTGTTGTGCGATAACCATGTTCACTGGGGACGCCATCAACTATTCATTGTTGAATTTCATGTGAGTTGCTATGCATGTCCGTCTTGTCTGAAGTAAGAGAGATCTACCACCTTATGGTTAAGCATGCATAATGTTAGAGAAGAACATTGGGCCGCTAACTAAAGCCATGATCCATGGTGGAAGTTTCAGTTTTGGACATATATCCTCAATCTCAAATGAGAAAATTATTAATTGTTGTTACATGCTTATGCATAAAAGAGGAGTCCATTATCTGTTGTCTATGTTGTCCCGGTATGGATGTCTAAGTTCAAGAATAATCAATAGCGAGAAATCCAATGCGAGCTTTCTCCTTAGACCTTTGTACAGGCGGCATAGAGGTACCCCTTTGTGACACTTGGTTAAAACAGTGCATTGTGATGATCCGGTAGTCCAAGCTAATTAGGACAAGGTGCGGGCACTATTAGTATACTATGCATGAGGCTTGCAACTTATAAGATATAATTTACATGATACATATGCTTTATTACTACCGTTGATAAAATTGTTTCATGTTTTCAAAATCAAAGCTCTAGCACAAATATAGCAATCAATGCTTTTCCTCTATGGAGGACCATTCTTTTACTTTCATTGTTGAGTCAGTTCACCTATTTCTCTCCACCTCAAGAAGCAAACACTTGTGTGAACTGTGCATTGATTCCTACATACTTGCATATTGCACTTATTATATTACTCTATGTTGACAAATATCCATGAGATATACTTGTTACAAGTTGAAAGCAACCGCTGAAACTTAATCTTCCATTGTGTTGCTTCAATGCTTTACTATGAATTATTGCTTTATGAGTTAACTTTTATGCAAGACTTATTGATGCTTGTCTTTAAGTACTATTCATGAAAAGTCTTTGCTTTATGATTCACTTGTTTACTCATGTCATATACATTGTTTTGATCGCTGCATTCACTACATATGCTTTACAAGTAGTATGATCAAGGTTATGATGGCATGTCACTCCAGAAATTATCTGTGTTATCGTTTTACCTGCTCGGGACGAGCAGAACTAAGCTTGGGGATGCTGATACGTCTCCGACGTATCGATAATTTCTTATGTTCCATGCCACATTATTGATGTTATCTACATGTTTTATGCACACTTTATGTCATATTCGTGCATTTTCTGGAACTAACCTATTAACAAGATGCCGAAGTGCCAGTTCCTGTTTTCTGCTGTTTTTGGTTTCAGAAATCCTAGTAACGAAATATTCTTGGAATCGGACGAAATCAACGCCCAAGTTCCTATTTTCACCGGAAGCATCCAGAACACCCGGGAAGGACCAGAGGGGGGGCACTGGGCCCCCAGATGATAGGGTGGCGCGGCCCACCCCCTGGCCGCGCCGCCCTATGGTTTCGTCGCCCCTTCGACCCTCCTGCGCCGCCTCTTCGCCTATATAAAGCCCCTGGATCGAAAACCCTGATACGTTCGACGAAAACCAAGTAAACCTTCAATAGCCGCCGCCATCGCGAGGCCAAGATCTGGGGGACAGGAGTCTCTGTTCCGGCACGCTGCCGGAGCGGGGAAGTGCCCCCGGAAGGCTTCTCCATCGACACCGCTGCCATCTCCACCGCCATCTTCATCACCGCTGCTGCTCCCATGAGGAGGGAGTAGTTCTCCATCGAGGCTCGGGGCTGTACCGGTAGCTATGTGGTTCATCTCTCTCCTATGTACCTCAATACAATAATCTCATGAGCTGCTTTACATGATTGAGATTCATATGAGTTTGTATCACAATTTATCCATGTGCTACTCTAGCAATGTTATTAAAGTAGTTCTATTCCTCCTGCACGTGTGTAAAGGTGACAGTGTGTGCACCGTGTTAGTACTTGGTTTATGCTATGATCATGATCTCTTGTAGATTGCGAAGTTAACTATTGCTATGATAATATTGATGTGATCTATTCCTCCTACATATGCATGAAGGTGACAGTGTGCATGCTATGTTAGTACTTGGTTTAGTCTTTTGATCTATCTTACACTATAAGGTTACTAAAATATGAACAAATTGTGGAGCTTGTTAACTCCGGCATTGAGGGTTCGTGTAATCCTACGCAATGCGTTCATCATCCAACAAGAGTGTAGAGTATGCATTTATCTATTCTGTTATGTGATCAATGTTGAGAGTGTCCACTAGTGAAAGTCTAATCCCTAGGCCTTGTTCCTAAATACTGCTGCGCTACTACTGCTTGTTTACTGTTTTACTGTGTTACTACTGCTGCAATACTACCACCATCAACTACACGCCAGCAAGCTATTTTCTGGCATCGTTGCTACTGCTCATATATATTCATACCACCTGTATTTCACTATCTCTTCGCCGAACTAGTGCACCTATTAGGTGTGTTGGGGACACAAGAGACTTCTTGCTTCGTGGTTGCAGGGTTGCATGAGAGGGATATCTTTGACCTCTTCCTCCCTGAGTTCGATAAACCTTGGGTGATCCACTTAAGGGAAAACTTGCTGCTGTTCTACAAACCTCTGCTCTTGGAGGCCCAACACTGTCTATAGGAAAAGGAGGGGGAAGTAGACATCAGCTCCACATGTCCAAAATGTTGGTGCGAAGAACTTGCTGCATCGGATGACGAGTCGAGGTGTTCCTCGGCCTCCTCCGCGTTGTCTCTTGCATGATGGCCTCCTCCCTCTATGTGTGCATTCAGTGCACCTTCTGTGACTGACCAATCCTCCCTGGAATCAAGGTTAAATAGAACAGGCGTAGGTAATCTTACTAGTTTTTCAGTTTTCTTAGTTGTTCTCCAAGTCTTCTTGTAAAATGTTATCTTGTAAGACAGGTTACTCAAGTTAGATGAGTCAGAAACAAATTCATGTTTAATCATGGAGACTATGTCAAGTTTTTCTATGGAAAGTTGAATATCAAGATGGTGGGGTTCTAATCCATGCAAAGCTAGTAAACGAGAGGCGATGAGACCTCCACAAATTCCGTCCTTCTCACGGTTAGTAGCAAGTCTATAAGCTATCAATGCACCCAAATTATAGGTCTTACTACCTTGCAGTGCAGCAGCTAGAAAAGCTAAATCCTGGATAGATAGTTTACTACCATTCTTTCTAGCTAGAACGCATTTAGTAATGAAATAAGCAAAGTAGCGGATAGCTGGGAGTTGAATGCTAGTGATTTACCACCATCCTCTGAGAAACTCCTTCCATGACAAATCATCTCGAAGAGGTTTAAGAGCTCTCGCGGCGATCCCCTTATCTTCTCGCATGATCCCCATTGCGGTACTCTAATTGCTGTACAAAAATCATTGAATGGCAAGTTGACAGTTTTATTATAAATCTTGTACTGAACCATGGGGTTAGATTGCGACCAATTGAACTTAAAATCCTGCACAACAGACATAGTCAACTTTGCATATTGGCATGGTTCTCCATCAACAAAATCATTCAACCCTGCACGAGAAATTAGATTCTAAACATCTTCCAATATTCCTGCACTTCTCATGAAATCTATGCACGGGTAGTAAGAGGGGTATACTCCCTCTTCGCGGTTCACTCTCATGACTTGTTGCACCTCCAATTCTTGTTGGTTTAGTTGATATCTATTCCACTCCATTTTCTGAAATTTTCAACAAACATTATAAAATTTGATTTGGTGACATATAATTGAGGGGAACTACTATAGGAACTTGCTAGAGTACTAATCATGCATCAAAACTAGTTTATACAACTTAGAACAAGCATGAAAGCTCACTAAACATGTTACCTACAGCAGCAAAATATTCAAGATATACTCAACCAAACAAAATTCTACTTGGATAATCGGAGGAGTCACATACCGGAGAGCAAATGTGCCAAATTTCAGACGGAAATCTGGGCTGAGCAAAGAGATCGAGAAATCCAGAGCTCTTGAGCAAAAACGCGAGTGAGAGAAAGCTGGTGTTGATTTTTTCGGGAGAGAGAAGAGTGTGGGAGGAAGAGATGCTGAAGTGGGCAAAGGGGGACCCACACACCAGGGTGGCGCGCCCCCCTTGCTGGCCACGCCGGCCTGTGGGGTGCCACCCTGGGGTTCCCCACTGATCATCCCCAGGTGCTCCCGGGTGCATTTTCGAAAAATAGGACCAACGGTATAATTTTTGTGAATTTTTGAAAACTTTGAAAAATGCACATTTCTGGGTATTAAGTTTATTATTACTGGCCAGGAAAATTTTTGAAATCTCTAATTAGCTAAGGAACTTTGCAAATCAAAAGTGCTACAGCAAGTAAGACAAGTGGAGGGAGAAAGAAATGTTGTTTACCTCCTCTATGCATATAAAAAGTATTTGTTAACAAGGTTGATCAAGTCTTGCCACCAAATAAATTTTACATAGCAAAAGAAGAAATAAACCTCAAATCAATCATGTTACCTTGAATTGTATTGATATGGATCCAATCATAAGACTTTGATAACCTTCTTTAGGCTCATATATAGGACAATCAATAGTTCCCACTTTGATAGTTCTCACATTAGAAATGGTATTAACTCCACATACTTTATCAATCCTCTTGGGGAAATAAACGGTATGCTCCTTGTCATCAACATTGAAAGTAACCTTCCCTTTATTGCAATCAATAACAGCCCCTGCGGTGTTAAGAAAAGGTCTCCCAAGAATAATAGACATATTATCATCTTCAGGCATTTCCAACACAACAAAATCAGTTAATATCAAGCAGTTATTAGTAACTTGAACAGGAACATCCTCACATATACCAACAGGAATAGCAGTAGATTTATCAGCCATTTGCAAAGATATATCAGTAGGTATCAACTTATCTAAATAAAGTCTCTTATAAAGAGAAAAAGGCATAACACTAACACCGGCTCCCAAGTCACATAGAGCAGTTTTAACATAATTATTCTTAATAGAACAAGGAATAGTAGGTATACCTGTGTCTCCCAACTTCTTTGGAACTTTGCCATTGAAAGAGTAATTAGCAAGCATAGTGGAAATCTCCTCATTGGGGATTTTCCTTTTGTTAGTAACAATATCTTTCATATACTTTGAATAAGGAGGCAATTTAATAGCATCAGTCAAAGGGATTTGCAAGAATAAAGGTTTCATCCAATCGCAAAATTTATTATAGTGTTCTTCTTCCTTTGATTTTAGTTTCTTAGCAGGAAAAGGCATTTGCTTTTGCACCCAAGGTTCTCTTTCATTACCATGTTTCTTAGCAATAAAATCTTCTTTAGTATACTTTTTATTTTTATCATGCTTGTCAGGTTCATCTTCAACATCTTCTTTATCAGAAGCATCATTCTTATCATTATCATTACCATTATCATGTTCATTACCACTTTCAGTTTCAGCATCAGAAATAGAAATACTATTAGGATCATTAACAGGTTCAGAGGATTCTACAACATTTTTATGTTTCTTCTTTTTTTCTTAGAAGGAGCACTAGTTTCAATTCGTTGAGAATCTTGTTCAATTCTTTTGGGATGCCCTTCAGGATATAGAGGATCCTGGGTAGAGACACCACATCTAGTTGTTACTTCATAAGCATGTTTCTCTTTAGAATTATTTTTTAACAAGTCATTTTGCACTTTAGTGAGTTGATCAATTTGAGTTTGAATCATTTGAAAATGTTTAACAAGCATCTTAACATCATTGGAGGTTCTCTCCACAATATCATGCAAATTGCTAATAGCTTGAGAATTTTCCATTAGATGATTCTCTACTCTCATATTAAATTTTTCTTGCTTAACAATATAATTATCAAACTCATCTAAGCATTGAGTAGGAGGTTTTGAATACGGAATATCTTCCCTAGTAAAGCGTTGAAGGGAGTTTACCTCAATTATGGATGAAGGGGGAATTATCTCACATATATCTTCTATGAGAGGTAGATTCTTCACATCTTCGGATTTAATACCTTTCTCCTTGAGAGACTTCTTGGCTTCCCTCATATCTTCATCATTCAATTTAATTAAACCCCTCTTCTTCAATATTGGCGTTGGAGTTGGATCAGGTGTGGTCCAATCATCATGATTCTGGCCTATTTTAGCCAGTAATTCTTCAGCTTCGTCTGGAGTTCTTTTCCTGAAAACACAACCAGCACAACTATCCAAATATGCTCTAGACTCAATGGTTAGCCCACTATAAAATATATCAAGTAGATCATTCTTTTCTAAATCATGTCCAGGTCGAGCTCTGATAAGAGAACAAAATCTTGCCCAAGCCTCAGGCAATTTCTCTTCATCTCCCTGGTCAAATCTATAAATTTTCTGTAAAGCAATATGTTGAGCACTAGCAGGAAAGTATTTTCGAAAGAAAACATCACGCAAATCAATTGGACTTTTAATAGAACCAGGAGGCAAATTATTATACCAAGTTTTAGCATCATCCTTTAATGAGAAAGGAAAAAATTTAGCGACAAAGTAAGTACGCATCTTGACATCATCAGAAAACAAGCTACTCATAGAAGAAAGTTCAATCATGTGTTCTACAGCACTTTCTTTTTCAGTACCACAAAAGGGTGCTTTCTCTACAATAGCTATATGAGATAGATCAAGAGAAAAATCATAATCTTTATCCTTAATGCATATAGGAGATGTGGCAAATTTAGGATCAGGAGATAACTTATGTCTAACAGTATATTGTGTGAGAAACTTTTTAATTTTTCTTGCATCAACAGTAGCATTGCATCTATTAATAAAATCATCATTAAGCTCCACATAATCTTCATCAGGATCATCACTAGAATAATCAAGTTCAGGTGAATTAACAGGTGTAGCAGCATTCTCATTAGGAGTTTCAGCATTTTCAATTTGTCTAGACTTAGCAATTGTAGCATCTAGAAAGGATCCCAATGAACCACTATCATCAAGCACAACAGAAACATTATCAATATTATGAGAATTTTCAGATTCAGCAGAAGTACCAGCAAGTGAAGCTTGCGGCGGTGAAACAAGTTGACATATCACAGACGGTGAATCAAGAGTAGCAGAGGTACTCAGAGTTGTACCTTTTCTTGTAGTGGATGGTAATATGGCGACTTTAGGATCGCGAGTTTTACCCATGATGGAGAATTTGCAGCGAACAATATCAATCCAAGTGAACTTCCAAATAAAGCTATGCTCCCCGGCAACGGCGCCAGAAAACAGTCTTGATAACCCATAAGTATAGGGGATCGTAGAATTTATTGATTCGACAGAAGGGGAGACAAAGAATACTTGAAAGCCTTAACAGCGGAGTTGTCAATTCAGCTGCAGTAGTAACAGTTTTATAGCAGTAGCAGTAGTGAAATAACAGCAGCAGAGTGACACAGACAGCAGTAGTGATTATAGCAAACCGCAAGATTAAAATACTGTAGGCACGGGGATGGATAACGGGCGTTGCATGGATGAGAGAAACTCATGTAACAATCAAAGCAGGGCATTTGCAGATAATAATAAAACGGTGTCCAAGTACAAAGCAATCAATAGGCATGTGTTCCATATATAGTCGTACGTGCTCGCAATGAGAAACTGTTATCACCAGAATTTGACTGGATCAGAGGTGGCCCGCGATCAAGATTGGGCTTGAAGAATATACATGGAAGATATACATGAAGCGGCCTTGTACAAGAAAGTTTGGGCTAGTTTGCCCGTGTATCTGTAAATATAGTAGGATACGTGTCGGTTAGGTAGAATCTGGCTCGTGCACGGTTGGGATTATTCCCACGTTAGAAAGTCTACGGACTATAAATATGTATCTAGGGTTATTGAGAAAAACAACAATCACGTTCATCACAAACCAATCTAGGCGCATCGCCAACCCCTTTGTTTCGAGGGTTTCTTCCGGGTAAGCATCATGCTGCCTAGATCGCATCTTGCGATCTAGGCGATAATGCTATTCGTCGTCGTTCATGCGTTGCTCGTGCTGAAGCCTTCTTGATGGCGAGCAATGTAGTTATCGTAGATGTGTTAGGGTTAGCATTGTTTTACCGCGATACATGCTTTTGTCCATGCAACCCTTAGACGTCTAGCCGCCCTTACACCTATCTTAGGCGTAGGGGCGGCACCTTGCTTGATCCATGTTTAGTAGATCCGATCTGTTATGATTGCTCCTTGTTCTTCAAGGATTAGTTTAATATCTGCATAGTTAGGCCTTGCAAACGGGTTGAAGGATCCAGTAGCACGTAGGGTATAGTTTGCTAGCCCTAGACAAGACGTTCCGGGGATCAACCTCGTGTTGGTTTTTAGGCCTTGTCTAGGGTTGGTTTATTATCACCGTGCGTGGCTGCCAGGCTCAATCACGCGTAGGACATTCCGATTATGTGGTGAAAACCCTAAATCGGCGTAGGACGTTTTAGCTTTATATTGATCAAGCAGGACCACCATGATCGTAGACCTCATACGAACCATGGGTGGATCGGTTCCTTTAGCCGATTCACAGGACAACCTGAGAGCCGATCGAGGCTCGTATTTAATGTTTACGTGTATGCCATGCAGGAAACTAAGCGAAGCAAATCCATCACCTTCCTAACCAGGTATAGGTCAGGTGGCACGCCCTTGCACCAGCATCGGGACGTGCGTACCAGGAGCTTTGCAGGCCGTCGCTCGGAGGGACCAGGGCCAGCCGCAGCTCTAGGTTGTTCCCGGCTCTTCGTGTTGCCAGCCGTTGCTCGCCGGTGGGTTTCGGACGCCAACACATTCTGGCACGCCCGGTGGGACAGTCTTCGACATCAACTGCATCGCCATCTACATCTGAGATGGCGGAAGGTACTCCAGTCACGTACGAGGATCTGACCGAGGAGCTCAAGAAGAAGTATGACGAGGTCAAAGCTATCCTCGAAGCCGACCTCATCGGCTCTTTCCAGAGGACCCGCTCACACGGCATCAGGTGGAAAGGGTTCTCGCCTGAAGGCGCGCTCGATGGAGTGGACCTGTCTACCCCTTCAGAAGAACGCACCAGGTCTCTGCGTCAGGAGATTAATTTCATGGTAGCTCATTCGCTACACCGCCATTCTGAGAACCTGGTGAACACTTTGGAGCGCGTCGCCCTTCGGGTGATCCAGGAAATCATGAAGCATCAGTACTCTCCGTCAGGACCTGCTCTAGGGACTCACCAAGGAGAGATACCACTCCAGTCCCGACCACCGCTGCCGTTCGCGTTGGCAGCACCAGAAGTGCCGAGTTCACCGGCATTCGTCGTCCACAAGATCGGTGGTGACCCTAGTGATTACCAGTTCTTGTATGAGGCGCCTAAGGAGATCCCTCACGGATACACGTGCACATACGTGCGGACTGCGATGGAATCGGGCACTCACGAACCAGACTGCAACAGCAGGGACTTCTGGAACAGCAGGAGGAGCCTCTGGATCAGATCTTGAGAAGCAGACGTGGCTAGCTAAGTATGCCACTCCAACGAACCTCCAGAACTCAACTCCTACAGCTGGCGCAGATCGTGAGAAGCAGACGTGGCTAGCTAAGTGTGCCACTCCAACGAACATCCAAAGTTCAACTCCTGCAGCTAGCTCAGAGCTTGAGAAGCAAGCGTGGCTAGCTAAGTATGCCACTCCAACAAACCTCCAAGGCTCGACTCCTGCAGCCAGCACCGCGGATCAGATCAATACAATCTTGAGAGACTAGTTCGGCATGGTGCCGAAAAGGAGGGCAATCGGCTATTCCAAGCCGTACCCCAATGAGTACGATTTGATCCCACTACCACCCAAATATCGGCTCCCTGAATTCTCCAAGTTTAGTGGGTCAGATGGCTCCAGTTCAATCGAGCATGTGAGCCGATATTTGGCGCAGCTGGGCACGATCTCAGCATCAGATGAACTACGTGTGAGGTTCTTTGCATAGTCCCTCACAGGATCGGCTTTCGGGTGGTACACCTCGCTGCCACCAGATTCAATCCGGACTTGGAAGCAGATGGAAGAGCAGTTCCACATGCAGTATCACTCAGAGGCTTCCGAGGCTGGCATTGCCGATCTAGCACAAGTATGGCAGAAGCGTGGAGAAACAGTGTCAGAGTACATCCAGCGCTTCAGGGCCATCAGGAACCGATGCTATTCGGCTCGTTTGACTGAAAAAGAAGCAGTCGAGTTGGCGGTGGTGGGTCTCGCATCGCCGATCAAGGACATGGCTTCCCAAGCAGATTACCCTTCACTGGCGCATATGGTTCAGAAACTGTCATTATATGAACAGCGCCACCCAGAGTTGTACCAGGACAAATTCAAGCGTGCGGTAGTCCTGGTTGAGACAGAAGAAGATGAAGGCTCTACGGGAGATCAAGAGGTAGCAGTGGCTGAATGGACTCGGGGGGCAAGCCCCGTGTCCTGCAAATGGGTTAAGCCACAAGGTCCTCCCAGAGGGTTTGACTTCGACGTGACCAAAGCTGAGCAAATTTTCGACCTCTTACTCAAGGAGAAGCAGCTAAAGTTACCCGAAGGCCTCAAAATCCCCACGGCACAGGAGTTGAACGGAAAGCCATACTGCAAGTGGCATAATACGTTCACCCATACCACCAATGACTGCAGGGTGTGGCGTCAGCAGATCCAAATGGCGATAGAACAAGGGCGTCTAATTTTCAACCAGTACGCCATGAAAGTCGACACACACCCTTTCCCCGCCGTTAACATGGTGGAGTACGCTTACCCCGAGGGGTGCCAGCCAGGTTTCTCGTTCAGCATCAACATGGTCGAGTCTGGGCACCACTCGGGTAAGGACAGAGGCGAGGGCAGCCGCTCTCGTAGCAAGGACAAAGAGGAAGCCGTTCCACGCGATTGGCTCCGGCACGATGGCAAGCGCTACATCACAGAGGGAGAAGTGAAGAATGTGCGATATCAACGACCTCTCTCTGATCATCTCCTCAACAAATATGTGAGTCAGTACGACCAACGCCGACGATACGATGACGGTGACGAAAAAGATCGTCTGGCTAGCAGGCACGCCAGGAGACATCGTCGGCACGATCGAGACGAGGAAAGATATGAGCGCCATGCCAAGGACAAGTCGAGAGAGCAAGACGACGTGGACAAGCACTAGGACTGTCCCTTCTTCAAACACTGCTGGGATTCAGGAATGAGCCGATTGCCTACAATCGGCAACTGCCCAGAGTGTAGGCAGAAGAAGAAGAACACAGGAGACGTGTCAGTGTTCAAGCGTCTGGGACCTCTCCCATCTCGGAACAAGCAAGCTGAGTCCTCTCGGGTAGAAGATCTCGAGGAGTTAGAAGATGACGATGAAGAAGAAGAAGATAAGTACCACCGGCCAAGGTGGTGCCCTGATGGACTCAGCCGTTCCCAAAAGCTTAGGGTTCAGCGACTACGTGGCTTGGAGGAAGCCGAAAGGTTATACCTGCACACGTTAAGGAAGGCGCGGCCCGATCTGGCCGCGAAAATTCAACGAACCCTGGACGAAGAGGGTCGACCACAAAAGATGGAGTGGCGCCCCAAGCAAAGGAAAGCCGATGATGAGACATCGGCTGGTACAAACATGCTGTTCATTCTTCCAGCAGAGTTTTGTGCTCCTGGAATAGACGAAGCACCTGTGGCACAACTTGACTGTGGCCCACGGCCAGTTATCTTCGAGAAGCCACGAGAAAGAAGCTACAGACACCTGAAGGCCCTGTACTTACGAGGTTATATCAATGGGCAGCCTGTCAACAAGATGCTGGTGGACACCGGAGCGGCAGTCAACATCATGCCATACTCCATGCTACGTCGGTTGGGACGCTCTAGCTCGGATCTGATCAAGACCAACGTTACACTGAGCGATTTCAACGGCCAAGCATCTGAAGCACAAGGTGTTCTGAACGTGGATCTGACCGTAGGAAGGAAAACCATCCCCACAACATTCTTCATCGTCGATAGCAAGAGCACCTATGCTGTCCTGCTAGGGAGAGATTGGATCCACGCCAACTGCTGCATTCCATCCATGATGCACCAATGTCTAATTCAGTGGGATGGAGATGAAGTAGAGGTCGTCCACGCAGATGACTCAGCCGAGATTTCAACGGCTGGCATGAACGTTTGGGAGACGGCAGGCCAAGAGCCACTCTCAGGCATCACTTTGGACGACTGCGAGCGCATCGACGTGACAAAAAACGGGGTGAGGCTGGTCTTATCCACCGGCCTGACCGTGTAACAAGAGCAAAAGCTATGGACGTACGTGGCAAGGCCGATCCTTGTGATCGGCCCCAAAAAATAAAAAGTGATGATCTTGTCTCAAGCATGTCACGTAGTCATAGTAAGGCACGAACACGATGTAAACCTTCATTGAGCAATGCAATCAAAATGGGGGCCGATTCCAGCAATCGGCCCACATTATCCTTACCACACGTTTTCCCTGTGCTCAGTGTCGATCTAACAGGTGACGGGAAGCTAGGGTATGGGTTTACATCGGCTGATGAGCTAGAAGAAGTCGACATTGGTCCTGGGGATAAGCCACGACCAACTTTCATCAGCAAAAAGCTAGATCCACACCTCAGGAGCCAGATGATAGCTCTGTTAAAAGAGTACCCAGATTGCTTTGCATGGGATTACACAGAGATGCCTGGGTTAGACAGGAGCATCATTGAGCATCGGCTCCCGCTCAAGAAGGGATTTCGGCCATTTCAACAACGAGCACGCCAGATGAAGGCCGAAATTCTGGAAGAAGTCGAGAAAGAGATCGAGAAAATGTTGGCCGCCGGGTTCATCAGGCCATGCAGGTATGCTGAATGGATCTCCAGTATCGTACCTGTAGAGAAAAAGGACGGCCGATGGCACGTGGCCATAGATTTCCGAGATCTCAACAGAGCCACTCCTAAGGATGAATATCCCATGCCTGTGGCAGAAACGTTGATCAATGCAGCTGCTGGCCACAAGGTGTTGAGCTTCATGGATGGCAATGCCGGCTACAACCAAATCTTCATGGCCCCAGAAGATATACACAAGACCGCATTCAGAGTACCAGGATCAGTGGGCTTGTTTGAATATGTGGTCATGACTTTTGGGCTGAAGAATGCCGGTGCAACGTACCAACGAGCCATGAATTATATTTTTCATGATCTGATCGGCAAGTTGGTGGAAATCTACATCGATGACATGGTGGTCAAGTCTGTCTCCATGGAGGGACACTTGGATGATCTGCAACACATCCTAGACCGAACTCGAAAGTTCGGACTGAGAATGAATCCAAAGAAGTGTGCCTTTGGTGTGACGGCCGGTCAGTTCCTAGGTTTTCTGGTTCACGAACGAGGAATTGAGATCGGCCTGAAAAGTCAAGAGGCAGTACGTACCATGCAGCCGCCTACCACGAAGAAGGAGCTCCAACGTCTTATCGGCAAGATCAACTTCGTCCGACGATTCATCTCTAACCTGTCAGGACGAATTGAGCCGTTCATGGCGTTGGTGAAGATTAAATCTGATGACGAGTTTCATCAAAGGGGGCGTAACAGCAGCAGGCGTTTGACGAGATTAAGCGGTATCTGACAACGCCGCCTGTGCTAGTTCCACCTCAGCAAGACAGGGCGTTCTATATCTACTTATCAGTAGCTGACACGTCCATTGCTTCAGTGGTGGTGCAACTCTACGAGGGTGTTGAAAAGGTCGTTTTCTACCTCAGCAGAAGGATGTTGGATGCAGAGACAAGGTATCCCGAGGTCGAGAAGTTATGCCTCTGCCTATTCTTCACCTGCACCAAGCTTCATCATATCCTGTTGACGGCGGAGATCGTCGTCATATGCAAGTCAGACGTTGTCAAGCACATGCTGTCGGCTCCTATTTTGAAAGGCCGACTTGGTAAGTGGATGTTTGCGTTATTGGAATTCGATCTCCGGTATCAGCCTGCAAAAGCAGTCAAGGGACAAGCGTTGGCCGATCTCATAGCTGAGCGGATTAATACTAATATAGCAGCACTATCTGTACGTGCATGGGCTATGTTCTTCGATGGATCGGCTTGTGACGACGGTTGTGGCATCGGCATTTTGCTCGTGTCACCTCGGGGGGCAAATTATTCCTTCTCCATCAGGCTATCTACCCCTTGCACTAACAATGTCGCTGAGTATGAGGCAGTGTGCAAGGGAATGGAGTTGCTTTTGGAAACCGGGGCAGAGGCGGTGGAACTTTTTGGAGACTCGAAGTTGGTGATCTCCCAGCTCACGGATGAGTACAAGTGCGAGAGTGAGTCACTCTTCCCATATTGGATGGAATGCCGCGAGCTGATGACGAAATTTCGGTACATCAACTTCAATTGGGTCCCAAGATCTCAAAATACCGAGGCCAACGATCTCGCCCAGATGGCGTCAGGCTATAAGGACATACCAGACGGGTCAGAAGTTCAGGTGCAGTTCCCAGAACAGGATGACTGGAGAGCCGATATCTTCAATTACTTGAAGGATTCGGCTCGGGGGGCACCTAAACGGATAAGATACAAGGCCATGAAATATGTCCTTATAGGAGATGACATGTTCTACAGGACGTTGGAAGGGTTACTGCTCAAGTGCCTGGGACCAACTGAGTCTAATCGGCTCTTACATGAGGTACATGAAGGCGCCTGTGGAACTCACCAATCGGCTCATAAGATGAAATGGCTGATTAGGCGATCAGGGTTTTATTGGCCCACCATGCTTGAGGATTGCTTCAAGTACTACAAGGGATGCCAAGCGTGTCAGATGTTCGGGAAGATTCAGATGGTACCCGCATCAGCAATGAATCCCATCATCAAGCCTTGGCCATTCCGAGGTTGGGCATGGATATGATCGGCAAAATCCATCCTGCGTCGAGCAAAGGCCACGAGTGGATCCTGGCCATTACGGATTACTTCACCAAATGGGTGGAGGCCGTTCCTATGAAGAAGGTAAAATCTGAAGATGTTATCAAATTTGTCAAAGAACACGTCATTCATAGGTTCGGGATTCCCCAAACAATCACGACCGATGGAGGTTCGGTCTTTATTTCTAAAGAATTCAGAAAATTCTGCGATGACATGGGGATTAAGCTAATCCGATCATCTCCATACTATGCTCAAGCCAACGGGCAAGCTGAAGCGTCCAATCAGAGCTGTCAATGGTCAGCACCTCAAGAAGTATTTCCCAAGCATGTGGGATGATGGACAGTGAAGCATGGGGGCCGATGTATAAAATCGGCCAGTAAATTTTTTTTTATATGCAAATCACAGCCGATGCGCAGACATCGACTTGAGAAATATGGATACAAGCGAAGCTGATGCATAGTCATCGACTCTAGACGAACAAGCTCAAATTGAGCAGGTTAACAGATCGGTTTCAAGCCAGAAGATCATGGCATCTGAGATGATTCTCTCATTGGATTTGCTGAGGAGTTGAATCCGCGCGTTTGAGATTGGAGGATGGTTTGGACATGGATTGGATCTGTTTGACCGTGCGAATAGGCAACTGTTGGCCTCAAATCGTGTTTAGGGTGCAAGCCGATGCCCTGCCATTGGCTCTTTGTGCAGTAACTTCGTTTGACAATCGGCGAAATTAACAAGAAAGCAAAGTTAACGGGGGAATATTTTCTTCATTAATAAGAGGATTTCTTACAAAGAGAGAGCCGATTGCTCAAGGGAGGAAGAACAAAAGAAAAGCCTATTGGCCAATCTGCTACTACTACTAGACCTATACTAGTAGACCCTACTCTACGGGCCGACGCTGCCCTCGTCGTCGGAGCTCTCGTCGGCGCTGCTGCCGGCGAGCTCCTCGTCGCTGCTCCCATAGCCCTCTATGGGAGCCTCCTCCTCCTCCTCGTCGTCGTCGTCGTCATCGTCATCATCCGATCCGGCGCGGAAGCGCTTCGCCGGCGGATAGTCCTCGAGGGAGTCGTCGTCGTCTTCTTCTTCCTCCTCCTTGGAGGAAGTGTAGCCGTCCCAGGAGAACGAGTCGTCCTCGCTCGTCGCTTCCAGCTCCCCATAGGCGAGGAACTGAAGGTCGTCGTCGCCACTGGTCAAGGACTTGTTGTCCTCGGACCAGACGTAGGGCTCGTGGTCCTCATTGTCCCACTCCGATGCGGCGAGGATGTCGTGCGCCGCCAGCGAGCCCCACTCCGGCGTCGGCTCACGAGATGAGGAAGAATCGGAGAAGAGATCTGACGAGGTGGAGGAGGATGAAGAGGAGAAGGACTGGGAAGAAAGATCCGACGAGGCGGAGGAGGAAGAAGAGGAAGACATGGCTACAGGAGATGGGGAATTTTTTGGGTGCCGATGGCCAGAACAGAGCAAGGGGATGAAGAGGCGAACTGTTCGGCGCGGTTAAATAAAGGGGATATAGTGGTGATTCAATGCCACAGCAGTTTTCGAGGAGGTGGTGCCCAAAGAGAAAAAAAAAACAACGGTCAAATCACGCGGAGAAGTTGAGAAGGCAAGGCATCATGATGAAGGATACTGCGACGGTTTTGCTCTGCCACGACATGACCCGCCGAAGAAAAAGCAGAGTGATTTTGGAATTATCAATTCCAAAACCAGGGGGGCATGTGTTATCACCAGAATTTGACTGGATTAGAGGTGGGCCGCGATCAAGATTGGGCTTGAAGAATATACATGGAAGATATACATGAAGCGGCCTTGTACAAGAAAGTTTGGGCTAGTTTGCCCGTGTATCTGTAAATATAGTAGGATACGTGTCGGTTAGGTAGAATCTGGCTCGTGCACGGTTGGGATTATTCCCATGTTAAAAAGTCTATGGACTATAAATATGTATCTAGGGTTATTGAGAAAAACAACAATCACGTTCATCACAAACCAATCTAGGCGCATCGCCAACCCCTTTGTTTCGAGGGTTTCTTCCGGGTAAGCATCATGCTGCCTAGATCGCATCTTGCGATCTAGGCGCATATCGTTTATTAAATCGTTCATGCGTTGCTCGTGCTGAAGCCTTGTTGATGGCGAGCAACGTAGTTATCGTAGATGTGTTAGGGTTAGCATTGTTTTACCGCGATACATGCTTTTGTCCATGCAACCCTTAGACGTCTAGCCGCCCTTACACCTATCTTAGGCGTAGGGGCGGCACCTTGCTTGATCCATGTTTAGTAGATCCGATCTGTTATGATTGCTCCTTGTTCTTCAAGGATTAGTTTAATATCTGCATAGTTAGGCCTTGCAAACGGGTTGAAGGATCCAGTAGCACGTAGGGTATAGTTTGCTAGCCCTAGACAAGACGTTCCGGGGATCAACCTCGTGTTGGTTTTTAGGCCTTGTCTAGGGTTGGTTTATTATCACCGTGCGTGGCTGCCAGGCTCAATCACGCGTAGGACGTTCCGATTATGTGGTGAAAACCCTAAATCGTCGTAGGTCGTTTTAGCTTTATATTGATCAAGCAGGACCACCATGATCGTAGACCTCATACGAACCATGGGTGGATCGGTTCCTTTAGCCGATTCACAGGACAACCTGAGAGCCGATCGAGGCTCGTATTTAATGTTTACGTGTATGCCATGCAGGAAACTAAGCGAAGCAAATCCATCACCTTCCTGACCAGGTATAGGTCAGGTGGCACGCCCTTGCACCAGCATCGGGACGTGCGTACCAGGAGCTTTGCGGGCCGTCGCTCGAAGGGACCAGGGCCAGCCGCAGCTCTAGGTTGTTCCCGGCTCTTCGTGTTGCCAGCCGTTGCTCGCCGGTGGGTTTCGGACGCCAACAGAAACTTGCACAACATCTTTTGTCCTACCAGCCGGTGGCAGCCGGGCCTCAAGGGAATCTACTGGATATTAAGGTACTCCTTTTAATAGATTACCAGAGCAAAGCATTAACACTTCGTGAACACATGTGATCCTCACATCACTACCATCCCCTCCGGTTGTCCCGATTTCTGTCACTTCGGGGCCATTGGTTCCGGACAGCGACATGTGTATACAACTTGCAGGTAAGATCATAAAACAATGAATAGCATGATGAAACAATAACATGTTCAGATCTGAGATCATGGCACTCGGGCCCTAGTGACAAGCATTAAGCATAACAAGTTGCAACAATATCATCAAAGTACCAATTACGGACACTAGGCACTATGCCCTAACAATCTTATGCTATTACATGACCAATCTCATCCAATCCCTACCATCCCCTTCGGCCTACAGCGGGGGAATTACTCACACATGGATGGGGGAAACATGGCTGGTCGATGGAGAGGCGTCGGTGGTGATGATGGCGATGATCTCCTCCAATTCCCCGTCCCGGCGGAGTGCCAGAACAGAGACTTCTGGCCCCCGAGATAGAGTTTCGCGATGTGGCGGCGTACTGGACGGTTTCTGGCGACTTCGACTTCTTGGTCGCAATTTTTAGATCGAACCCCTTAAGTAGTCCAGAGGAGGGCGTCGGAGGCTGGCCAAGGGAGCCACACGCTAGGGCCGCGCGCCCCCCCTCCTGGGCCGCGCCGCCCTAGGGTGTGGGGCCCTCGGGCCTCCACCTGACTTGCCCTTCTGGCTCCGTGAGTCTTCTGGAAAAATAGGACCTTTCGCATAAATTCCGAAGATTTTCCTGAAAGTTGGATTTGTGCACAAAAACGAGACACCAGAACAGTTCTGCTGAAAACAGCGTTAGTCCGTGTTAGTTGCATCCAAAATACACAAATTAGAGGCAAAACAATAGCAAAAGTGTTCGGGAAAGTAGATACGTTTTGGACGTATCAACGTGCGCAGCAGGGTCCTGGTCTCCAGGCGGTTCTGAGGAGCATGCTGGCGAGGTGGGGGACGGCCTGGCGAGCGCTGGCGATGGTGAGTTCTGGCGGCACGGGCGCGGAGGAAATGGCGATGATGTCGACGGCGGCCAGGCTTGCGCGAGCCACGGAGCATGTCTGGCGGGTTGCAGGGACAGTGGCGATGCTCAACGTGCAGGAGTCGGGTCTGGGGGAGGCGCAGAGTGTTGGGGCGGCGTGTGGCTAGTGCACGTCCATGGGCGACGCCCTCGGCATGCTCTGGTCACCCTGGGCGCGCGTTTTCCGGTGAGGGTCGCCGTCCTTCTCGACAATGGCTGGCCTAGGATGCAGTTGAGAGGTGAGGTGGAGCTCTGTGGCACCATGGCCAGGGTTAGGGAGGAAGGAGAAGAGAGGAGAGGGAACATGGCCGGCATGGTTGGGTCTATGCATGTGTTGGCCTCCATCTCTAGGGTTGCTGTGCATGGTTAGAGAGAGAGGGGACCAGGGAGCAAGTAGGAGCAAGGTGGTGCACTAGGTTGGGCCAAAACACTATTTAGAATAGTGTTTGAATTTTGGGCAAATTTGCTATTTCAATTTCTTGCCAAATTTGGTCAAAGCAAAGTGATTCCAAAATTTGAAAATGGTGCATTTGGATAAGTTGCAAATGACCAGAGACAAATACAAGTGGTGGTGGAATTTTAAAAATAAAAGAATTGCAAAATTGCAATGTGTGAGATTGTTGCATTTGATAAAAAGTCCCAACTTTGCATGAGCATAGTTTTTGATCCAAGATGAATTTGACATGGGGGTATTTACCAAAGTTGTTCACCTTGATGTGATCTTGGATGTGGTGCAAAGAATTGGGAAATTTTAGTTTGAAAAACTTGAAAACCAGAGGCTCAAAGTAGTGACCAGAAAAAAAATGACAGATTTGACCATTATCGTATGTGATCACAATTTGAGTTTGAATTTGATTTGATTTGTGTTTCTTTGATTCCAAAAGTTGTAATAAGTGTTTAGTAACATAATACAACTAATGGTGAAGGCCAAAATGGTCTAGGTCCAAGATTTGCAAAAATGGCATAAACCATATGTGAGGGTTTTGTGATTTTCTACTTTTTATTCTTTTCTTTTTCTTAGCTTCTCTTTGACATGGGTGAGGTTTATTTGGTGTTAGATTGAGTTGGGTAAAAGGTTCAAACCATTTTGGGGCAATGGGGGTGCCTAGGTCAAGATTTGATATTTTGGCTAAGTGCCACATATGCCTCTATGCATATGCTTTATTTGATTTTTGTTTTCTTTTTGGTTTCACCAAGATTTGAGTGGTAAGCATTAATTCAGGTTTGTTGAGGTATTTCCAAACCATCTACCAAGGTAGACAAAGCAAAGTTTAGTATTTGCAAAAAGTAGCCATAGGCTTGCATATGCCTTTTTCTTATTTAAGATCTTTCCTTTTTATTTTGTTTTTCAAAGGTTGGTGACAAGAGGGATGAGGTTTAGGGTTTAGTGGGGTTCACCATGGTTCACCACCATTTAGCAAAATAAGAAAGGTAGGGTTCAAGATTTACATAATAGGGCTATATGCCCACATATGTATTTTTCTTTATTTTGGGTTTCTCAAAATAGATCCAATTGGTTTTGAGAAGGTTAGCGTTTAGGGTTTTGAAAATGTGTTCAAAGTAATAAACAGACAATCATGGAAAAACACAAGTATTAGGTATGATCACTATGCATAGCACTTTATGTAAGAAAAGTTTTTGTTGGTTCTCATTTTTGGAAAAAGGAAATTCATTTTCTCTTTGTTTTGAAATTTGGGATGTTACAAGGACGCGCCGCACGGCCGCCCACGCAGTCGTGCCCTGCTGCCCACACTGCCTGGGCAGAACCTCCATGTCCCGGAGCCGCCGCTCCCTCCTTCACACGCAGCAGCAGAGCAAACACCTCATGTCGACTCGTCACCCGCCGCGGGGCGCCGGACAGCACCCCGACCACCAGAAGAGCGATGCCGCCGTGCCGCCGTCTAAACGCCATGGCACACCCCTACCATGGCTGCAGGTGCCAGCGATGGCAACCTGCCACACACGGTGGCCCACCAAAGCCGCTAGGTCACCGATAAGTCTGGGGGCAGCCACCACACGACCACCGCGCCGAGGCACCTCCAAGAACCATCGACCTCCACGCAACCTCTGCGTCGAGGCACCACCCGGTTGCCGACCATCCAAGCACCACCGCCTTCCCGGGGACGCCACCCAGGCCTCCTCTCCCGGAGCCGCCGCTCCGGCATCCTCACCAGACGTGCACCACACTAACTGCGACACCTCTTTTCGCAGCGAATGTGGTGGCTGGGACCGCGCCCTCCATGCAGCAGCACGCGATCCCCAAGACGGCAGCTGCCACCAAGCAGTAGCAGAGGCGAGACGAAGCAGCGCACACCCCGGGCCGCCACCCGGGCGTCCTCTTCTCCGGCAGCACGAGGACGCGCCGCCACCGGAGATGCATACCGGCCGCCACCAGCCGGCATCCCGCGGTCGAGGACACCGCCCCAACCTCACTCGCGCCACCACGGCGTCCCAAGGCCGCTGCCCTGGCCACAACGAGCGTGGGCGACCCGCACGCCCCAGATCCGATCGGATCTTGGCCAGGCGGCGCCGCACCAGATCGCCCCGCATGCCCGCGCGCAGAGGACAACCACCTCCAACACTGGCCGACCACCGCAGAGCCTGTGAGCAGTGATGGCGTGTAACTCACACGTTCGTTGGGAACCCCAAGAGGAAGGTATGATGCGCACAGCAGCAAGTTTTTCCTCAGAAAGAAACCAAGGTTTATCGAACCAGGAGGAGCCAAGAAGCACGTTGAAGGTTGATGGCGGCGGGATGTAGTGCGGCGCAACACCAGGGATTCCGGCACCAACGTGGAACCTGCACAACACAACCAAAGTACTTTGCCCCAACGAAACAGTGAGGTTGTCAATCTCACCGGCTTGCTGTAACAAAGGATTAACCGTATTGTGTGGAAGATGATTGTTTGCAGAAAATAGTAAAACAGTATTGCAGTAGATTGTATTTCAGTAAAGAGAATTGGACCGGGGTCCACAGTTCACTAGAGGTGTCTCTCCCATAAGACAAACAGCATGTTGGGTGAACAAATTACAGTTGGGCAATTGACAAATAAAGAGAGCATGACCATGCACATACATATCATGATGAGTATAGTGAGATTTAATTGGGCATTACGACAAAGTACATAGACCGCCATCCAACTGCATCTATGCCTAAAAAGTCCACCTTCAGGTTATCATCCGAACCCCCTCCAGTATTAAGTTGCAAAGCAAAAGACAATTGCATTAAGTATGGTGCGTAATGTAATCAACAACTACATCCTTAGACATAGCATCAATGTTTTATCCCTAGTGGCAACAGCACAACACAACCTTAGAACTTTCTACATCCTGTCCCGGTGTCAATGCAGGCATGAACCCACTATCGAGCATAAGTACTCCCTCTTGGAGTTACAAGCATCTACTTGGCCAGAGCATCTACTAGTAACGGAAAGCATGCAAGATCATAAACAACACGTAGATATAACTTTGATAATCAACATAACAAGTATTCTCTATTCATCGGATCCCAACAAACGCAACATATAGAATTACAGATAGATGATCTTGATCATGTTAGGCAGCTCACAAGATCCGACAATGATAGCACAATGGGGAGAAGATAACCATCTAGCTACTGCTATGGACCCATAGTCCAGGGGTAGACTACTCACACATCACACCAGAGGCGACCATGGCAGCGTAGAGTCCTCCGGGAGATGAATCCCCTCTCCGGCAGGGTGCCGGAGGCGATCTCCTGGATCCCCCGAGATGGGATCGGCGGCGGCGGCGTCTCTGGAAGGTTTTCCGTATCGTGGCTCTCGGTACTGGGGGTTTCGTCACGGAGGCTTTAAGTAGGCGGAAGGGCAAGTCAAGAGGCGGCACGGGGGGCCCAAACTATAGGCCGGCGCGGCCAGGGGTGGGGCCGCGCCGCCCTAGGGTTTGACCACCCCGTGGCCCCTCTTCGTTTCGTCTTCGGACTTCTGGAAGCTTCGTGGAAAAATAGGCCCCTGGGCTTTGATTTCGTCCAATTCCGAGAATATTTCCTTACTAGGATTTCTGAAACCAAAAACAGCAGAAAACAGCAACTAGCACTTCGGCATCTTGTTAATAGGTTAGTTCTAGAAAATGCACGAATATGACATAAAGTGTGCATAAAACATGTAGATAACATCAATAATGTGGCATGGAACATAAGAAATTATCGATACGTCGGAGACGTATCAGCATCCCCAAGCTTAGTTACGCTCGTCCCGAGCGAGGTAAAATGATAACACGGATAATTTACGGAGTGACATGCCATCATAACGTTGATCATACTATTTGTAAAGCATATGTAGTGAATGCAGCGATCAAAACAATGTATATGACATGAGTAAACAAATGAATCATAAAGCAAAGACTTTTCATGAATAGCACTTCAAGACAAGCATCAATAAGTCTTGCATAAGAGTTAACTCATAAAGCAATAATTCAAAGTAAAAGCATTGAAGCAACACAAAAGAAGGTTAAGTTTCAGCGGTTGCTTTCAACTTGTAACATGTATATCTCATGGATATTGTCAACATAGAGTAATATAATAAGTGCAATAAGCAAGTATGTAGGAATCAATGCACAGTTCACACAAGTGTTGGCTTCTTGAGGTGGAGAGAAATAGGTGAACTGACTCAACATTGAAAGTAAAAGAATGGTCCTCCATAGAGGAAAAGCATCGATTGCTATATTTGTGCTAGAGCTTTGATTTTGAAAACATGAAACAATTTTGTCAACGGTAGTAATAAAGCATATGTATCATGTAAATTATATCTTATAAGTTGCAAGCCTCATGCATAGTGTACTAATAGTGCCCGCACCTTGTCCTAATTATCTTGGACTACCGGATCATCACAATGCACTGTTTTAACCAAGTGTCACAAAGGGGTACCTCTATGCCGCCTGTACAAAGGTCTAAGGAGAAAGCTCGCATTGGATTTCTCGCTATTGATTATTCTTCAACTTAGACATCCATACCGGGACAACATAGACAACAGATAATGGACTCCTCTTTTATGCATAAGCATGTAACAACAATTAATAATTTTCTCATTTGAGATTTGAGGATATATGTCCAAAACTGAAACTTCCACCATGGATCATGGCTTTAGTTAGCGGCCCAATGTTCTTCTCTAACAATATGCATGCTTAACCATAAGGTGGTAGATCTCTCTTACTTCAGACAAGACGGACATGCATAGCAACTCACATGAAATTCAACAATGAATAGTTGATGGCGTCCCCAGTGATCATGGTTATCGCACAACAAGCAACTTAATAAGAGATAAAGTGCATAATTACATATTCAATACCACAATAGTTTTTAAGCTATTTGTCCCATGAGCTATATATTGCAAAGGTGAATGATGGAATTTTAAAGGTAGCACTCAAGCAATTTACTTTGGAATGGCGGAAAATACCATGTAGTAGGTAGGTATGGTGGACACAAATGGCATAGTGGTTGGCTCAAGTATTTTGGATGCATGAGAAGTATTCCCTCTCGATACAAGGTTTAGGCTAGCAAGGCTTATTTGAAACAAACACAAGGATGAACCGGTGCAGCAAAACTCACATAAAAGACATATTGAAAACATTATAAGACTCTACACCGTCTTCCTTGTTGTTCAAACTCAATACTAGAAATTATCTAGACCTTAGAGAAACCAAATATGCAAACCAAATTTTAGCATGCTCTATGTATTTCTTCATTAATGGGTGCAAAGCATATGATGCAAGAGCTTAATCATGAGCACAACAATTGCCAAGTATCACATTACCCAAGACATTAATAGCAATTACTACATGTATCATTTTCCAATTCCAACCATATAACAATTTAACGAAGGAGAAACTTCGCCATGAATACTATGAGTAGAAACCAAGGACATACTTGTCCATATGCTACAGCGGAGCGTGTCTCTCTCCCATAAAGTGAATGCTAGGATCCATTTTATTCAAACAAAACAAAAAACAAAAACAAACCGACGCTCCAAGCAAAGCACATAAGATGTGATGGAATAAAAATATAGTTTCAGGGGAGGAACCTGATAATGTTGTCGATGAAGAAGGGGATGCCTTGGGCATCCCCAAGCTTAGACGCTTGAGTCTTCTTAATATATGCAGGGGTGAACCACCGGGGCATCCCCAAGCTTAGAGCTTTCACTCTCCTTGATCATGTTGCATCATACTCCTCTCTTGATCCTTGAAAACTTCCTCCACACCAAACTCGAAACAACTCATTAGAGGGTTAGTGCACAATATAAATTGACATATTCAGAGGTGACACAATCATTCTTAACACTTCTGGACATTGCATAATGCTACTGGACATTAGTGGATCAAAGAAATTCATCCAACATAGCAAAAGAGGCAATGCGAAATAAAAGGCAGAATCTGTCAAAACAGAACAGTTCGTATTGATGAATTTTAAAATGGCACCATACTTGCTCACATGAAAATGCTCAAATTTAATGAAAGTTGCGTACATATCTGAGGATCATGCACGTAAATTGGCTTAATTTTCTGAGCTACCTACAGGGAGGTAGACCCAGATTCGTGACAGCAAAGAAATCTGGAACTGCGCAGTAATCCAAATCTAGTACTTACTTTTCTATCAACGGCTTAACTTGGCACAACAAAACACAAAACTAAGATAAGGAGAGGTTGCTACAGTAGTAAACAACTTCCAAGACACAAAATAAAAACAAAGTACTGTAGGTAAAAAACATGGGTTGTCTCCCATAAGCGTTTTTCTTTAACGCCTTTCAGCTAGGCGCAGAAAGTGTGCATCAAGTATTATCGAAGGGTGGTGCATTCTCAGCGGGGTGCGGAGTTTTCTCAATCAGGCATAGTATATTAGATACATAAGTTTTAGCATCTCCCTTTTCATTAGTCTTAGGTGTGCTACTCTCATCAAACAAATTTTCAGGAACAAGCCAAGCATAGTTATTTTCTAGTGCATCATTCATAGCTAAGAGTTTACATGGTATTGGTGCTTTGATCTCCCCACCATCATCAATATTATTAGTGTATCTTATTCTATCCATGTCCATCTTTTCAAGGAGGCTAACAAAATTAGTATGAGAACCAAGCATATTAAATTTAGCAAAGACCTTTCTAGCTTCTCTTGCCAAACCACCAAATTCTCTAAGAAGGGTTTCTAAAACAAAATCTTTCTTTTCCCCTTCTTCCATATCACCAAGTGTGAGAAACATGTGTTGGATTATAGGATTAAGATTAACAAATTTAGTCTCCAACAGGCGAACTAAATGCGCAGCAGCAATTTCATAAGTAGGCGCAAGGTCTACCAAGTGTCTATCTTCAAAACTTTCAATGGTACTAACATGATTGAAAAATTCTTCTATATTATTTCTCCCAACTATAGACCCACGTCCTACCGGTATGTCTTTTGTGGTAAAATTAAAAGGAAACATGATGAGTAAAGTAAATGAAAGTAACTAATTTTTTTGTGTTTTTGATATAGCAAACAAGATAGCAAGTAAAGTAAAACTAGCAACTAATTTTTTTGTATTTTGATTTAGTGCAGCAAATAAAGTAGTAAATAAAACTAAGCAAGACAAAAACAAAGTACAGAGATTGAGAAGTGGAGACTCCCCTTGCAGCGTGTCTTGATCTCCCCGGCAACGGCGCCAGAAAATATGCTTGATGGCGTGTACTCACACGTTCGTTGGGAACCCCAAGAGGAAGGTATGATGCGCACAGCAGCAAGTTTTCCCTCAGAAAGAAACCAAGGTTTATCGAACCAGGAGGAGCCAAGAAGCACGTTGAAGGTTGATGGCGGCGGGATGTAGTGCGGCGCAACACCAGGGATTCCGGCGCCAACGTGGAACCTGCACAACACAACCAAAGTACTTTGCCCCAACGAAACAGTGAGGTTGTCAATCTCACCGGCTTGCTGTAACAAAGGATTAACCGTATTGTGTGGAAGATGATTGTTTGCAGAAAACAGTAAAACAGTATTGCAGTAGATTGTATTTCAGTAAAGAGAATTGGACCGGGGTCCACAGTTCACTAGAGGTGTCTCTCCCACAAGACAAACAGCATGTTGGGTGAACAAATTACAGTTGGGCAATTGACAAATAAAGAGAGCATGACCATGCACATACATATCATGATGAGTATAGTGAGATTTAATTGGGCATTACGACAAAGTACATAGACCGCCATCCAACTGCATCTATGCCTAAAAAGTCCACCTTCAGGTTATCATCCGAACCCCCTCCAGTATTAAGTTGCAAAGCAACAGACAATTGCATTAAGTATGGTGCGTAATGTAATCAACAACTACATCCTTAGACATAGCATCAATGTTTTATCCCTAGTGGCAACAGCACAACACAACCTTAGAACTTTCTGTCACTATCCCAGGTGTCAATGCAGGCATGAACCCACTATCGAGCATAAGTACTCCCTCTTGGAGTTACAAGCATCTACTTGGCCAGAGCATCTACTAGTAACGGAAAGCATGCAAGATCATAAACAACACGTAGATATAACTTTGATAATCAACATAACAAGTATTCTCTATTCATCGGATCCCAACAAACGCAACATATAGAATTACAGATAGATGATCTTGATCATGTTAGGCAGCTCACAAGATCCGACAATGATAGCACAATGGGGAGAAGACAACCATCTAGCTACTGCTATGGACCCATAGTCCAGGGGTAGACTACTCACACATCACACCGGAGGCGACCATGGCGGCGTAGAGTCCTCCGGGAGATGAATCCCCTCTCCGGCAGGGTGCCGGAGGCGATCTCCTGGATCCCCCGAGATGGGATCGGCGGCGGCGGCGTCTCTGGAAGGTTTTCCGTATCGTGGCTCTCGGTACTGGGGGTTTCGTCACGGAGGCTTTAAGTAGGCGGAAGGGCAAGTCAAGAGGCGGCACGGGGGGCCCAAACTATAGGCCGGCGCGGCCAGGGGTGGGGCCGCGCCGCCCTAGGGTTTGGCCACCCCGTGGCCCCTCTTCGTTTCGTCTTCGGACTTCTGGAAGCTTCGTGGAAAAATAGGCCCCTGGGCTTTGATTTCGTCCAATTCCGAGAATATTTCCTTACTAGGATTTCTGAAACCAAAAACAGCAGAAACAAGAATCGGCACTTCGGCATCTTGTTAATAGGTTAGTTCCAGAAAATGCACGAATATGACATAAAGTGTGCATAAAACATGTAGATAACATCAATAATGTGTCATGGAACATAAGAAATTATCGATACGTCGAAGACGTATCAAGCAGCCGCCATCGAAGCCCCGACCCGAGCCCGCCGGCCCGGCCTCCTCTCACCCGACCGGCGTCGCCCCCACGAGCCGGCCCTCCACCGCGCGCACACGAACTCCCCGGCTACCTTTGGCAGCGGAGGTGCCGCCACCACCATGGGGGAGGCCGCCGGCATCAGCGGCAGGGAGGGGCCAGACGGGTAGGACCTTCGGCGGCGCTCGGATGTGCCCCTGGCGTCGCTGGGGGAGCGACGCGAGGGGAGCTATCTCTAGAATCCTGATCCTGGTCAACTGTTTTGGCCTGGGTCTGATGCCATCCTTCGCTAGTTTGGCCGAAAGCGTATGCATGCCAGATGTTCATCAGGATGACATTGGAGGAGTGGTTGGGATCATTAAACATAAAGTAATATGTAATGGTGCCTTGCTCTAGTAGAGCTTTCCATTTGGGTGACTTGCAAGATTATAGCTTGCCTTGGTTGGTGTAGTGATCAAAGTTCTCTTCTTCTTCTTCAAAGTAGACTTCCTCCTCCTGGTAGTCCTCGGTACTAGCGTCTATAAACGGATACGAGGTATACAATCACCAAGCAAATCTTAAGGGCTAGACTAAACACACAAATGGTTCACACAAGCTATTCTAGCATCACAACATTATTCACATGTTGGTTGACTTTGTTTTCTTTTTAAGAGAAATAATTTCCTCTCATTGAAAGTATTTATTAGGGTTTCCATTTGGTTCTTTGGAGAAATAATTTCCTCTCATTGAATCTTGTTAAGATTTAATCTCCTCAAAAAATAAGGTATGAACACATGTTGATCAAGGTCAACACTTCATATTTATCATTTGGGAAAATGATTTAAATGAGATACTACCTCTCATACTATTTAGATACTACTTTGATTTAATATCCTCAAGTAAGCAATGATGAGACCCTGCAACTAAGGTCATCACCTTACTTCACATTACTTGGGAAGATGATTTAAATGAGATGCTACATCTCATAGATTTGAAATTCAAAAATTGAAATGATTTAAATGAGCTAGAAATGACTACATAGCCATTATTTGAATCTAGCTCATGATCATATGAAGCAACCATGTTATATTTTTACATAATCAATTAGAAAATATGAAATGTGATTCATGAGAGTTCAAATCAACTCAAAATCATTTATGGTTGAATTTTAATAATTGTTTGAATTTGAAAAAGGCTCTGCCTTGTTATTTTTTCTACTTTAATTCTACAACAAATCTAAGGTTGGAACCAGTGTAGTTGTTTAGAGAATTTCCTAAGCTTTCCAAAGATGTAAAGTTAACCAAAATTGGCTGGGTATATTTTGTTTTATTCAATTTTGAAATGGGCACCAGTATTGGAATTTGACTGAAATGAAATAATTCAAATTCAAACACTTGGGCTTAGGCGGGAAACAAAATTGGGCCAGGGAGAGGTTAAACGGGCCAGCCCAGCTGCGTGTCTCACACGCGCCGGCCGACTGACAACGTGGTCCACCTGTCAGCGACGTGTAAACCCCGAATCGGTACGCAGAGATGAGAGCCGTTGGATTAAAAGGAGGATCGATGACGCTGGGTCGTCCCCTTCCTCGACAGGGCTCGCCGGAGACCTAACCCTACCGACGTCCAGGGGGTCGCGATAGGAGGATCACCGACGTCCAGCGAGGTCGGCGAGGCGGGCAATCGACGTTGTCGACGACGGCGAGTCGAAGGAGGGTCAAGGCGGCTCCAGGGGTGCTCGGGATCATCGGCGTCTGATACGTCTCCAACATATCTATAATTTCTTATGTTCCATGCTACTTTTATGATGATACTCACATATTTTATACACACTTTACATCATTTATACGCATTTTCTGGAACTAAACCTATTAACAAGATGCCACAGTGTCAGTTCCTGTTTTCTGCTATTTTTGGTTTCAGAAATCCTACAAAGGAAATATTCTCGGAATCGGACGAAATCAACGCCCAATATCTTATTTTTCCCGGAAGCTTCCAGAGCACCGAAGAGGGGCCAGAGGGGAGCCAGGGGGCCCCACCCCACATGGCGGCGCGGCCAAGGGGGGCGCCCCCTACTGTGTGGGCCCCCCCAGGACCCTTCCGACTCCGCCTCTTCGCCTATTTAAGCCCTGGTGACCTAAAACCTCGACACAGATAAGCCACGATACGAGAAAAGTTCCAGAGCCGCCGCCATCGCGAAGCCAAGATTCGGGGGACAGAAGTCTCTATTCCGGCACGCCGCCGGGACGAGGAATTGCCCCCGGAAGGCATCTCCATCGACACCACCGCCATCTTCATCGCCGCTGCTGTCTCCCATGATGAGGAGGGAGTAGTTCTCCCTCGAGGCTAAGGGCTGTACCGGTAGCTATGTGGTTAATCTCTCTCCCATGTACTTCAATACAATGATCTCATGAGCTGCCTTACATGATTGAGATTCATATGATGAGCTTTGTATCACTATTAATCTATGTGCTACTCTATTGATGTTATTAAAGTACTATATTCCTCCTCCATGATGTAATTTTGACAGTGTGTGCATCATGTAGTACTTGGCATAGGTTATGATTGTAATCTCTTGTAGATTATGGAGTTAACTATTACTATGATAGTATTGATGCGATCTATTCCCCCTTTCATAGCTGATGGTGACAGTGTGCATGCTATGTTAGTACTCGGTCTAAATTGCAATGGTCTATTATGCACTCTAGAGGTTACTTAAATATGAACACCGGATGTTGTGGAGCTTGTTAACTCCGGCTTGAAGGAGCTCTTGTAGCCCTACACAATGAATGGTGTTTGTCATCCAACAAGAGAGTGTAGAGAAAGTAGCATTTATATATTCAGTTATGTGATCAATGTTGAGAGTGTCCACTAGTGAAAGTATGATCCCTAGGCCTTGTTTCTAAGCATTGAAACACCGTTTCCAACAAGTTCTGTTACATGTTTGCTTGCTGCCATCTTTATTTCAGATTGCAATTACTACTTACAATCATTCATATTACTTGTATTTCACTATCTCTTCGCCGAACTAGTGCACCTATACATCTGACAAGTGTATTAGGTGTGTTGGGAACACAAGAGACTTCTTGTATCGTAATTGCAGGGTTGCTTGAGAGGGATATCTTTGACCTCTACCTCCCTGAGTTCGATAAACCTTGGGCGATTCACTTAAGGGAAACTTGCTGCTGTTCTACAAACCTCTGCTCTTGGAGGCCCAACACTGTCTACAGGAATAGAAGCGTGCGTAGACATCAAGCTATTTTCTGGCGCCGTTGCCGGGGAATGAAGAAAAGTTACACCACAGAGATTTCTACCTCCTACGTCAACTGCGCGCCAGCAGTAGACAGCAGCGTCGTCGAGCTACTGCAGCGGCGGACTCCGGCTAAATTCTGGTGAGCTGGTGTGTAATCGGAGAGGGGAAGTGGTCGAGGAGTTTCAGAAGGGAGAGGGGAGCAAGATGGTGTGAAGAAATCATCCCGGGGCGGCGAGGGGCGCAGAGCAGGTGAGTGGTGATGACGGTGAGGGAGGTCACACGGGGCCAGGAGAGTGGGCGCATCGTGTTGGCGACGTCGAGGCGGTCACGACGCGCGCTAGGGCGCTGAAAACGAAGCACGGGAGCGTCGTCGTCGTCATCGTGTACCTGGGTACTGTGGCGGACGGTCGCCAACAATGGCGTCGTCTACAGGGCGCGGGCGAGCCAGTGAGGATGTCTACGGGGTTGATGGGGTCGTGGTGATGGCGTAGGAGAGAGGAGAGGTCGAGGCGAGCGCGGAGTCAACGGGACGAGGCGGCGTACTATCGTGCCCATGGCATCGCCGTGCGCGCTCTGGCGCGTTCTGGCTTCACGGGGCGCGTCGTGTTCTGGGCGTCGTCGTTCTCTCCTTGGCCAGGGCTTGCGCCAGCAGGTGCAGGGTGATGAGGTGAGCTCGTTTGGCAAAGTCAGAGAGAGAGGGGAAGAGAGGGGGCAGGTGTGGCATGGTGGTGATCAAGTGGCCGGCATGGTGATGGCATTGGATCTGGTGTGCATTGTTCTTGGTCTCTGAGGGCATGGCAAGGTTGAGTGATGTGAGGCCAGGCTATTTGACATGGTGGGCAAGGTTGGAGAGAGCTAGGGCATGCACAATTGATCAATGCCAACATGTGTGTGACATATGCAATGACATTGAGTGTCCTTGTGCTAGGGTGAGCATGGCTAGGCTAAGTGATGTCAATGGGAGTTGTTAGGGGTACAAGGCACTATAGATGAGCATAAGAGAGAGGAGGGTGAGGTGGTACATAGTGGGTGGAATAGTGGTTGTACCCTAATTTATTCTATGTGCTCAACATATATGCAAGCAAAGGTCTCACTTGTTTTTTTTGAATTTGGCCAAATTTCTTCATAGGAGTGATCTAAATAATGTTTGGCATCTATTGGTGGCATTGGTTTGAAAATTGGAGTTGGTTTGTGAAAAATCTAAAAGTTGGGGGTAATCTAGAATCTAATTCAACATTGCCACTTTGCATCCTTATAATAAGCAATAGAAAAGGAACTAGTCAAAGTGGTCAATATCAAAAGTGTTCACCTTGATGAGGTCTTGGATGAGGTGCAAAGAGTTGGGGGGGGGGGGGGGGGTTGGTTTAAAAGTTTCTTAATACAGGGGCTCAAAGTGGGTAAGATGTTAAAATTGTCACATGTGACCATTATCACATGTCACTTGATTTTGATTTTTCTTTTGATTTGATTTTGGTTTCTTTGATGCAAAAGGGATTCTTTTGATTTTATATGAGTTTCCAAACCACTGGAACAAATTAATATGGCCTAGGTTGAAGATATTCAAAAATGACCATATGCCCATATGTAGTGTTATTTTATTTTTCTTTTATTTTTCTTTATTTCTCTTGATCCAAAAGATCATTGTTTTGGGTTCCTTTGATGTTGGTTGGGTTGATGGAGGGTTTCACCATTTGGGTAAAGTAAATAGGGCATAGGCCATTATTGGAGAAATGGCCATAAGCCCACATATGCCTCACCCTTTTATTTCATTTTTTATTGGTTCCTCTTTGGTTTTGAGAAATGGAGGGTTTAGGGTTTAGAACATTTCAAAATACTTCACACAAGCATCATGGCAAAACTCACCACAATTGGACATGAGCACTATGCACATTAAAGAACTTAAATAAAGTTTTTGTTGGCTCCATTTTTTGGAAAAGGGAAAATTCATTTTCTTCTTTGTTTGAAAATTTGGGATGTTACATTGATCATGTTGTTTCCCACCCCGAGAGCGTCACGGGCGTGGTGCACGGGTAAGAAACGGGCATCATCATTCCATCTATGTATTTAGCATTAACATTCCATAAACCTAAATTTTAGCAATTTTAGGTACCTAGGGCCTTGGAAAGGTTCGAGGCAACACATAAGAAGGGCTTCTATATGGTTCATTGCTGGGAAAAGCTGAAGGATGCGTCGAAGTGGTAGGATTGGCTATGCGGCCTACAATGAAGCTTTCAAGAATGGGACAACCATGTTGGTCGTCAACGGCGAAGACGAAGATCCTGGGCAGAAATCCCTTCCACTTCGTCCCCATGGCCATAAGTCTAGCAAGTCTGATCTTGCCCGAGAGGCATCAACCTTTGCGTTGAGCCAGACCTTGGAGAAGATACGTGGCTGACTCTCAAGCTGCCCTGGCCAAAAGGGACAAGAAGAGGCGCCTCGAAAAGGAGGCCTCTACTGCCATCTACCTCAACCTCACCAAAGAGGCAATTGAGATCTAAAAGATGGACGTCGAGGCCAAAAAGGCAGACGCCGAGACCAAAAGGATGGACGCCGAGGCTAAGATCTAGGCAGAGAACACAAGAATCATGCTAGCCGACTTGAGCAACATGGATGACGACACCAGGATCTGATTTCTGAAGAAGCACGCCGCCTGATCTGCACGCCGCCTGATCTGCGGCGGCATTGTCAACCACCATAGCCTCTTTTTAGACTATATTTGCTATTCTAGCCATATTATGCCTCTTTTGGACTATATTTTGTGTCGTATCATGTGCACAATGTGATAGAATTATTTGAGATCTCAATTTAAACCAATATGGTGGCAATATGCTCGTGCAATTTACTTATTTATGCTATTTCCGAATATTTTTTTAAAATGATCCACAATAATAAAATGCGTCGGGCCGCTGGGAACACCCTCCACGCAAATAGACATATCACCATTTTCCTGTGCGCGGCCGACCCAAACGGAAGCATCGGCCCGCCCAACCCCGACACGCACCCAAACCCTCGCTGCCTCTCCCACCGTCGGCGGCGGCAACCGACCACCCCACCGTGCCGCCGTGATCGAGCCGCCACGCCGCTGGGATTGAGCCGCCGCGCCGCGTTCGAAGGCTCGCTGTCCGCAGCCGAACCGTCCCATTTCGGTCCGGTAACCCTCGCTCTCTCTTCCTCCCGGTCCCTGACTCCTTCCTCTGCCAAAGATGCTCGCATGCTCTGTCGCCTACCGAAGCTCTAAGCTCCAACCCAACCCAATGCGGCTGTGAAATCTTCCCTGTGCTGCGCGACCGCCGTGCCCTAGCGTAGTGGCACTGCCTACGTCCCTGCTGTCTCCGTTCAGAATCTTGGACATTGATTTTTTGAGGTGCGAGCTTCAGTCAGGAGCGATTAGTTACTCTACGAATTTGTGGAGGCACACCCGGCAGGCACATCAATTTGATCAGTCCCTGTATCTGTATGCTCCCCGTTCTGCGTTTTTGTTCCCGGAAATTTGTCGCGTTCAGTCATTGGAGAACTGTAACCTATTGGACAACTTGTGCATAACTAACACTGTTAATAAGTTAACACGATGTGGGGGTAAAGAAATATAAGCCCTTTCCTCCGTTGATTCATTTCCTAGGATTTAACTTTTCTATTTGGTGGTATGTCATGCAGTTGCTGGTTGCTAGTTTAGGTGCTACTCAATTGTTACTATACTATATAAGGGTGCTGGTTTTTTAGAATTTCAGTTTAGATTTTGCTCCAGTGCTACACTTCTAATTCATCTATTCCATGCTCTATCTTGCTAAAATTGTCAGCATGATTTAAGGATCACTCCTTTGTTATTGGAGTTTCAAAGTACCTTTTCAATGCTTTATTCGCTGAAAGCCTGACAAAAAATATATTTATTTGCTATGCCTTCTAATTTTTTAGTTGATTATATGTTCTCTTATCTGATATCATGTATGTTCCATAGTGCTATCATGTAAATTAAATATGATATGCTTGGCCATTTCTATATGCAGTGGAATCTGAAGTTCCCAGCCAAAGTTTCTCAACTCAGTTGTATTACTAGGAAGAGAGGTAACAACGGTTCCAGTTGGCTGATGGATGGGTCTAAGGATAATGCCAAAGAAGACGTCTATCATGTTATAGGGGACTTACGATCGCCAAAAATACCAAGGAGAAGTCCTGATGGTTCCAAGGATAGGGAATTTGATAGGACGGGGAGAGAGGATGAGAATGATTGTGACTCTTCAAGAAGTGAAACTTCTGCAGATAGGGCCGATACAAGGGGCAGGAGGTTCAGTAGCACAGAGAATATCAATGAGAGGAGAGGATCTGTGGTGGCACAGAACATTGGTGAAGATAGCAGATTATTGCATCTAACAAATGGGAGATCAAAGAGGACCGTCAATTACACGAAAGTTGAGGACATTGCGTTGGTCAAGGCATGGGAGGCTGTGACAATCAATGCGGTGACTGGCAATGATCAAACTGGAAAAGGATATTGGCAACGTATTTTGGACAAGTTTCATCAGTTAATGCCGGAACCATCGCCACGCTCATTGAGATCTCTCCAAGGACGATATGATACCATAAAACAATCTTGTAGCCGGTGGAGTACTTGTTTGGAGGAAGTGAAAAATGCTCCTCCAAGTGGTTGCACTGACTATGTGAGTTAATTCTCTATGTCATTTGGTCTTAATTTTGTGAAATTGTTCACTATGAATGTGCTCATCCCACTATTCTTCTTGCAATTTTGTGAATGTAGGATCGCATTGCACAAGAAAGATACAAGCAAATAGCCGCGTCCAAAGGCAAAACATTTGTGCTCCAACATTGTTGGAAATTGCTTGAACATAGTGAGAAGTGGAATTTGAGGGATAAAGAAGCTCCTCCAACGGAGAAAGGGATATCAAATAGCCTCTCCATCGACTTGAAAGACAATGACAATGAGCATGACAATGACCATGACCATGACCATGACCATGACCATGACCATGACCATGACAACGACAACGACAATGACAATGACAATGACAATGACAATGCCAATGCCAATGCCAATGACAATGACAATGACAATGACCATGACCATGACGATGGCGATGCTGCTGATGATGATGACGATGGTGGTGGTGATGATGATGATGATGATGATGATGATGATGACGACGACGATGATGATGAACCGATGCCGGCAAGAAACAAAGGGAGACCAGATGGAATGCGGAAGGGGAAGGACAATTTGAAGAAGGCCGAGGCCAAAAGCATGAGAGAGATCAATGAGTTGATGAAATCAAGGCAAGCAATGGTGGCTGAAGCTTTGCAAGCAAAAGTTGAGTTGGCCGAGAAGAAGCAACAAGATAAGATGACGATTTGGCAACAAATTAGAGCTGAGGAGAAGCGCAAGATGGACTTTGAGGAGCGTAGACTCCTTCTCAAGGAGAACAAGATGAGGCTAGAGATCATTGCCGAGGAGAGCCGGCTCATGATGATGGATCCAAGTGGAATGGACGACAAGGCGAGGGAATATTGGGAGACTAGAAGGGGGGAGATCTTGCGATCAAGAATATCTTGGCCCGGGGTGATGGGAGGTGGAGCTTTGGCTAGTGGTGGTAGCGATGGTGGTGATGGAAGCGGTGGTGTTGCTTGATTATCCTGGGGCATTTGATTCATACTTTTGGTGATGTTGGATTGAAGGCTATTGTCAAGTTTGAAAATTGAATGTTCAGAATTTAATAACTATTGTCTAATGTTGAGTATTGAAAACCATTGTGAATGTTGAATAATGAAATCCCAGTAAAAATGTTATTTATCTGCAATCCCTTGTATCGTCTATTCTCTTGATCATATGTTAGCTTTTCTGCAATAAGAAAAGACACAACTCCTGTATAGCAGTACAGTAAGGTTTCTTGTGTTTTTTTTTCTAGGGCATAACATCTGATATTCAGAGCTACAGCCACTGTACATCGTACTATTCATGTTGTCCTAACTTTGTATGATGCTCTTTCCTCTGTGTTTTATAGTTTTGAAGGAGTGGCAGCCAGAGGCATACTAGTTCAAGATTGGGGACCAAGTCATCTGGTGACCTGGAGACCCATCCCTAGAACTGGTTATCGAGATGCTATGGAAGGAGAAGATGAATAAGTCAAGCGAACTCCAGGTTCAGGTATTTTTACCTTGCGAGCACAGTTCTTTTTTTAGGGCCACAAGTTCCTTTGCTGCGGTTTCGTAGGTTATATTAGATCCTATGCTCTTTTACAGTTTTTCGCGAGTAGCAGCTACTGGCGATCAGTAAGTGCAAGATGCGGCTATTTTCTTTCAGAACTCACACGATCAGAACTCTTAAGTGGCCCTCTTTGCTGCAGAGATGTATAGATCAACAAGTGCAGGATAAGTTGGTTCTAATTTTTTTCTTCAGAGATCTACACGATCTTCAGAAGTAGGCATTTGTGCCGCAGAGATGTAAAGATCAAACTCGCTATACGATTCCAAGCGTCCAGGTTCTCATTTCATCTAGTTATATACTTATATGCTATTTGGTCTTATAATATACTGAAGTGGTTAGGGTTTTCACCGTAATTTGTGCCAGCTCCCGCATCGTGTTGGGTATGCTGGTCTTGTTGAAGAAGGCTATAAATATTTTCGAGGTCAAACAATGTAAAATTTGACGAAGTTTGTAGAAAAACGATTGTAACATCCACACTTCCAAATCAGTATCATTAGATACAACATGAAATGTACTTCATACGATATCTACATGGTATTTTCACTAAAATATTCAGAAAAAGCTATACAAGTACTGAACGACGCAGGACCACGTTGATTCTGGAACGCCAAAAAGGAAACAAAGGTACAATAGCATTTTTAATTCAACAAAACCTATCTCTGGAAAATGCAGGTTACTTAGGCTGCAATCTATATCCTGATCACATATCGTCTGCTTAGCGACAACAGGTGAGCAAGAGCAGAGCACACAGGCTGATACACGCAAGTGTTAACACGAGACCCCGGAGAACCCTACTGATTTTACATGTAGCACTCTCTTATTGCATGGATTTAGTTCTGCTTCTTGCACAGTTGGCGGTACCATCTCTGATTTCTTGGTTTAGTAGCTGCTGACAATGAGCAGGCCGATAGCGGTGACCACGATGGTGGAGGGCACCCCGAACTTGAGGTGGCTCCAGAAGGAGAGGTTGTAGCCGAAGAACTGTGCGCGCCTCGCCTGCTCGCACACAATCAGGTTCGCAGCTGACCCCAGCAGTGTCAGGTTCCCGGCCACGGTGCTCACGTACGCCAGTATCAGCCACGCCTTCCTCTCTGACGCCGGCGAGATCGCCGCGGCCGAGGCAGCCACCCTTGTTCCCAGCAGCAGAACTGAAAACCATAGTTTAGAAGCATTGTTCTTCAGAGTTCAGACTCTGCAATTTGCAATTACCAAGAGTGTGAAAAGAAGATTGACTTGGGTGACGGGTATGTTACCTGTCGGAACATTGGACGCCACGTTCGAGAGGATGAGGATCACAACTCCGAGAAGTGCGACGCCTTTCGCGCTGTCGATCCGTGAGTAGGGTTCTACCAGCTCCCACATCGTGTTGGGTATGCCGGTCTTGTTGAAACCGTCCACCGTGATGAACATCCCGCAGAAGAAGATCAGCAACGAGTAGGATACCTGAAAGTGATGCAAATGTTATTGGTCTTTATTCATTGAGTCCAATTAAGATGACTGATTAGTCAAGTGATTGGAAATACTCGATCTTACTAATTACCTTCTCGAGGCAGGCCTGGGCATCCGTGAAGTCGAGCGCCAGGAGAACCAGAGCGGCTGTGATGGCGGTCCAGGACATGTTGAGTCCCATGAGCAGGGCGATGAGCATGCCGAGCGTGATGAGGTAGACGGCCGTCTTCCACACCAGCACTCTCCACCTCTTCTCCACGACTTCAGGCAGCTCCTTGTCCTTCTCGCCGTCGGCAGCAACCGAGTCTGGCGGCGATGGCGGCGCGTCCTCGATGATGACGCTCCTCTGCTGGCTGGCCGTCCTGGTGAACTTCCTGGACGACGCGCCGTCGAGGGTGGCGGCGGGGACGGTGGAGACCTCGACCATCTCGTGCGACATGCTGGAGGACCGGAGGGACTTGATGGAGAACTGCATGTCGGCCTCAGAGTTGATGCTCCGGCTCCTCAGGTCGCCGTTAACGCTGGCGTTGACGCTGGCGCTCCGGATGATGGGCTCGCTGACGCAGTCGAAGTCGTCCGGGTTGAGGGAGGACACGTGCGACATCCTGGCAGGCGTGAACCGGTGCGAGGTGACCTCGTCGTCAGCGACAACCTCGGGCCCATTGGCCGCGCCGCGCTCCTGCTGGTCCGTCGGCTCCACGGACAGGTACCTCCAGAAGTAGCAGAGGAGAATGGCCGCGTTGGTGAGCACCCCCACGATCATGGCCGGGAAGACGCCCAGCAGGAACTGGCCGAAGGAGATGCCGCTCTCGACGGCGATGACGAGGTTCTGCGGGTTGCCGATGGGCGTGGCGGCGGAGCCGATGTTGGAGCTGGTGGCGAGCGCCAGGAGGAAGGGCTGCGGTGGCAGGTTGTTCTGGCGCGCGACCTTGAGGATGAACTCGGTGAGGACGACGCAGCAGGTGTCGTTGGTGAAGAGCGCCGAGGCGATGGCGGAGACGATGCAGACGCGGAAGAGCAGGTCCTTGCTTCCCCGGCTCTTCCACTGGAGCAGGTTGCCGAGGTACTTGAACATGTCGGCGCGCTCCAGGAAGATGGACACCACCATGGTGCCGAAGAGGAGGCCGATGATGGGGAGGTCGATGGCCGCGTACGCGTCCTCGGGCGTGATCACGCGGAAGAGCACCATGAGCATGGCGCCCAGGAGAGAGCCAGCGGTCCGTCCCACCGGCATGAACGGCACGCTGGGGAACACGGCCAGCACCCAGAAGATGCCGAACGCCACGCATCCCAGCACCACCTTGGACGTGCTTGCAAGCACCATCTTCTCTCCTCTTAAAAGAGCCGAATCTCTTGCTCTTGCCGAGCTTAGAAGCTAGTGCCAATGTCGCGCTCCGAATCAAGAACCAAGGCCGATTGATCGATCGATCGGTCAGACAGGCTAAAGCTTTATATCAAGAGGGGCACGAACCGATCGACGGCAATCTCTCCATGGCCAGCTCGAGCTCGGGACCAATCAACCCTGCACAAATTGAGCAAAATAGAAACAGAGGTTAATCCGAGAGCTAAAAAAGGCAGGATTTTCTTTTCAGAGAAGGAAGAATAAGGTATGGATTCAGCGGAAAGGAAAGCAAAGCAAAATATCCTCTTATGGATAAACTTCAATCTGATGACAAAAACAGATTAGCAAGAGGAAACGGCCACGGATATGGGAGGGGAGGACACAGCAGAGCGCATATGGGTATGAATCAATCAAGCAAGCAGAGCAGAGCAGAGCACCACCGCGCCTACTCACGTTGTGTCCTGCAAACAATCCAAGCGAAACCCTCGTCAATACGGACTCCTCCAAACACGCCGATAAACCCTACATAGACACTATTCGAAACTAGATCTCAAGCTCTGTTCTACGGTGGCAAGATCGAACGGAAGGTTCTTGGAATTAATCGATTATTACAGGGCCAGGATTAACGCGGCTGGGAAAGATCCGCTCTCACGAATTCATGCGCTAACTAGGAGTAGATTGGTTCTGTGACGAAAAGAAGTGAAACCTGGGCTGGGGAATCGCTGACCTCGGAGTAGGGGCGCGGATCCTGGATGGGTAGTCCACAGTGAGTGTTGTGGCGGGCGAGAGCGAGGAGAGGCGGAGGGTGGAGGCCGAGATGGAGTGGAGTTGAGAATAAAGCGAAGGAAGGAGTGGGGGCAGCTATAAATAAAGGGCCCGCGGCCACCATGAGCGCGGTGCCCAGCTTTCATGGGTGAAGATGACTTGACTACTGGGTCCCGCTGCTCATGACGATAAGGGTCCGAGGATACCAGTTTTTACTAGGTACACACCGGTCTAGCTACCATGTTTTAGTCACCAACATAGAGATTTTAGTGACTTATTATTTTGGATGAAAAGCAGTATTCCCTCCTTTCCAAATTAATTGTCGCAGTTTTTTTCTTCAAAAATGAGCGAAACTACAAGCCAAAATGTATTAAAATTTAGCCTATCTCTTGAACAAATATCCCTTTTGTTATTAAAATTTACTCATCCTTTTGAATTGTTGTGAAAGGTACACAAGATGCTATAAAACAAAGAAACACAATACTAGAAAGTCCGATACTCCGATATCCTCATACTCTAAATTAAATGATGGAAAGGGTGGGCCTGGTGGACCGTAGCCCACCCAAAATTTGAGAAATTTTATCTACCCTTAATTTGAGAAATATTGGCTACATATATTAATTAACTGCCAAATTTTTATCATAACTGGGGCGGGGGGGGGGGGGGGGGGGAGTATTTTATTTTAGGTGTGCCCACCCTCTATTTGTTTCCTGTGTCCGCCGCTGGTTGGGACATCCACCATTACCTTAACGTCGAGTACTCTGGTCCCTCCTTTCCATGAAACACGACGCGAGGCGGTGCTTCCATGGCCAATAGATCGAGCATCCAACAATTATAGGGGAAGTGTTAAATGTAGATGGGCTGCAGCCCAGTAAGGCAACCCATGTAGTCTACAATTTCTGAAATCTCAAGGCCCATCACATTGGCAGCTTGGGACAGCCTTGGAGGACAAAGTTTAGTCCCACATTGCTAGTTAGGAGAGAGTTGGAGTGGTATATAAGGGCTGCTGTTCTACTCCTTCCAAGTGAGTGAGAATAGAAGGAGCCCTCGTGCACTCCTCCTCCTCCTCCGCCCGCCTCGCCTCGTCACGCACGCACGTCGCGTTTCGTGACTCGAGTTCGAGACACACTCAAGGAAGCCTAAATTTTTGCTTGGTGCACCAACTGAGTTGGGTACGTGTCGACCTGCATGTGCATGCTCGCCGCGTGTCCCAGGCTATACAAGGAGACCGATCAGATCTGGAGAACAGTGTTCTTAGATCTCTCTCGTGAAGTTCCTTTTGCTGCGCTACTCTCTAGTCTTCCCCATCCCGGCGATTGCGTGCACAGCCTTTCGGGAGAGCAGGCCTCCTAAACCCCGTCCGTTGAGATCCTGCACCGGGAGACGGGCGATAAGGTTTTTGGGGAGCGTCTCGGCGCGACTGCTCGCTGCTGTTCGTGGTCTTCATCGATGGTTCGGCTGCTTCATCGACAGATCCGACTACACCATGGGCGACATCAACAACTCCCATGGTGGTGGTGGTGCTGCTGCTGGTGCGACCTTCCCGGTCGCGATGTACGTGATTTTCCTCTCCTACCTTGCACTGCTACTTGTTCCATGTTCAGATCTGATGCATGTGCTTAGTCTGATGTGTGTGGTTAAGTATGCTTGTGCATTTGTAATCTTGCTTTCGGTAATTAAACTCACATGAAAATTGCCTAATAATCCAACAGGAAGAACAATAATATCTATGTTAGGCTTTTGTTAAGCAGTAAGTGGTATTTTAACCTTCCAAGGGACTCCACTCAAAGATAAACAAAAATGGCATACCATGTGGCTCGGCCACCTTCGAGAAGGTCTACGATGTTAGGAAGTTCCAACGAGGCTGCCAGCCTTCATCACAAGGATGAGATGTTTTTTTATGTTCTACTCTAATCCCCATCATGCTTGTATGCATATTGTAGTAGTCAAAGTCCTTTTAATGCCGGGCATCTTTAGACCGTAAGAACTTCGCTACAAGAGCAAGTCATGCAATTTTGAAAACAAAATCAATGTAAAACAATGGAATGCAAAACACAAGACAGGACAGTACATCTTTCCAAAACAAAACAAGGCATGCATGACACAGAAACCACAAATGGTGCCCGGGTTACATGTAGCCTGATATATTACAAAAATCAGAAACAACAATTTAAAGTTTCAAAAAAATCTGGAGAAAAATTCTTGATATAGTCAATGGTATATTCTACAAATCTGAAAAATCTCAAAGCAAAATACTTAGTATTTTAGGCTACACGAAAATAACAAAATCTGAGAATCTTGGAACATTTGAAAAGTTGCACTATTCAATATTTCAGATCTACAATTTTGTTTATTTTGCACAGCCCGGAATACAGAGATTATCTCACACTGGTTTTTGGCACAATGATAGAATGAATCATTGCCTACAACTAGAATTTTTGTTCGTCTTTTTGAAGTTTAAATTTTTTGATTTCGAATTTTCAAAAAATCAGACTACATGTAGCCCGTCCTACATTTTGCCACTCTCTCGCATGGCAGCCAACTTTCCAACCAGGCTAGATACTCTTACAGTCTTACTATACACGGGCTGGTGTCCCAAAGGGTGGTTGTAGCAGTTATTCCCCTAGCTTGACAATCCGGTGGTGCATGTGATTTGCCAAGTAGCCACGGACGAAACCGTGACCCCGATGGTGGATGCTGTCGATCGATCTGAATTGCGCGTGAGACGTGTGTGGCGGCCAACTGATGGAGAGTGATTCTGTGACTGTGCCGTTTCTTCGTATCCAAGAAACTTTTACGAGCTTGGAGAGCAGGAGCACAAAACGCGTATGCATGATGTTTCAGCAACAAAAAAGATGCAAAAACGCGTGGGATGATATCATGCATGCATATTGTCGACTGATTTTGCTGTGTTTCTGGGAAATAGCCGTTAAACATGGTGCTTTTTTTTTTGAACAAGGGAAGGGCCTGGAAGGCTCTGGAGATTGCATTACGTCACACGTGGCGGGTACAGATTTACAAGGAGATCCTCTGGCATCTTTTGCACAGATAAACCCGAATTTGAAGAAAGGCCCTCCGAATTTGCATACAACACCCTGAGATAAAAACCTAAAAAGCAATCAGGTCCTTGGGCGCATCCACCACCAGTCGCCGGCAACCTCGAGACGTTGCCGTCGAGATGCGATGCGAAGATGCTCGATAGCATGCTTCCGGCGATGTTGCTGATTTGTCGGTCGCTTCTCCTTCTCCGGGGACGAACCACTTGGCGGTGGAGAGACGACGAGCTCCGACGAACCGAGCACTGAGCCTCCGTCTTGGAGGTTGAAGTTGGGCCGCTCGTGCGGCCAAAGATCGTAGCGCCGCTGGAAGACACCACGTGATTAGCTCGAGGGAGATCTTGCACAGAGTCTCCCTAGCACCCTTCAGGCATCAGTCGATGAAGACGGCCAGGGAGTGCCTCACCACCGCCCTTCTTCTTGGCACCATGGCAAGGAAGAAGAAGCCGCAGCCTAGCCACCACCAGCCAATGGCCGCATCGACAGAGATGACAGGGTCCTCTCTCTCGATCCAACATCAGCGCGCCATGCTCCAGCTCCTCCTCGCCACCACGGCCGGCCAGGAGCAAAACAAAGGCGTACCTTACAGCTCCGCCAAGATACCCCACCTCGCCTCCACGGCCGGCTAGGGGAACTTCAGCATCGCTGTCGAGGAAGAGGGAAGAACCTGCCGCCGTAGCTTTATTGAAGAAGGCGGCGCCGCTCCTTGCCACCTCTCCCTCTGACCACCGGAGTAGAGAGAGAGAGAGCTTGCAGCAACCCTAACCTGGTCGAGATCCGGCGGCTCGGATCTAGACCGCCACCTCCACTACTGGGCACACAAACCTTATTACTGGAGCAGCTTCCAAACTCCAACCGCGCCCCTCCGACGAGGACGATGAGGAAGAAGAACGGCAGCAGTCGCCGGATCTGGCCCGAGACGACCAGCGAGCTCCGCCCGGCATAACGCCATGGCACAGAGGCCAAAACTACACCTAGTATATACACTACAGAGACCGCAGCCTTCCCTCAGCACGTCTCGACCGGCGGCGCCGGCAGGAACGGCCTCGGGTTGGCCCGGCGATTGAGGATCGGCTCTCAGGTACTGTAGCAGCGGGTTGGGGAAAGGAGAGAGGAATGTCGCGTGATCCTAACCACATGGTGCTTTCCTTGCTCAGTACTACCACTACAGTGCTAGCTTCCCCTAAAAGAAGAAACCACTACAGTGCTAGCTAGTTTCAAAAGAAAAGAAATCCGAGGAAAAAAAGATGAGAAAAGATAAAATGACTCACTACAGTGCTCCCTGAGATGTGGCCTGCTCCAGTGCTCACCTTTTTGTCAGGCTTTCTTTGTGGTGTCAATAATGCCTTTGGATCAACATACACTCACTGTAACGGTAGTACTGCATCAGATATGGACTTATCGGCACCCATCAAGTTTTGTTTTCTTTTACGATATCATGAAGGTGTGAACACAAATGGTCCCTCCTTCTGTTCAGTTCCCCTACTAACCAATGACCGACCAATAATAGTTGAGTATGTAATTATGGGACAGCCTTTGGGGAATCGTAGTTTATGGGGAAGTGTTGCCTCCATTTGCACGAGAGTTGAAAGTGCTGACCAAATTCGTGGTTGCCCCACCCAAAGTCCGAATTTCAGTTGGGATGATGCATGGGTGCTCCTTAAGTCTCTGGGCGCGCCGTGCTCGTCCTCCATGACATATATAAGACTGGTGCACAAGACTAGACAACTATTTAAAAAAATTGAACTGATGAAAATGGACCATGTTCTATATTTATATTTAACACTCTCTCTAACGCATGGGCTATTTTAGTTCTTAGAGTGTGCTTGATGCAGATCACAAAATCTTTTGTTTGCTGTTAAATACTGCGTGAGGAGGGTCTTGAAACCTCTTGGTTTGATACCATATATTATGATTTATGCTCTAGCCAACTATTCCAAGAAATTCAAACTTATGGAAATGGACTAGGCAATATATTTATATTCAACTTGACCGACATGCTTTTGCGCGGGATTGGCTCTGCCACATCGTCTTCACCGTTATGCGACCGCGTGACATCTACTCTAGCTAGCCGTGTTCTCTGCCACCAAGAGAGATGTTCATGTGGGTAGTGAAATCCCGAGTGATCGAGCGTTCGATGTCATCCAAAACTCTTGCAACCTCGCATAGTGCTCAATTTTGCTCTTTTGGTGACGACTCTTGAGCTCGAGGACAAGACGTGTGGTTGTTATCTCGATGGAACATTGCCCTCCAATAGTATTGACGGCTCTCAGTGTCGTCATGCCACCTTGGTTAACTGTACGTAGGAGGCCTTTGACGATGTCAATGGGTTCCAGTGTTGCATGGTCTATAGTGTTGGCAAGGCAAGGCCACGGGATTCCCTTCAACCGATCCAACCACACATCTTTCTGCACATTCGAGACTGTCGATGTGGTGTTGGTAGGAAATATAAGGCTTGCATTTGGTTGTTGTGTAAGAGTTTGGAAGATTTTCGGGTTTCCCTTCCTTTCCTTTTCCATATTTAGTATGTACCCATTGTGTCTTTTCAACGAAAATAGTTTTGGCGGGCTAATATCCACCATAGTTACCTAAGAAGACCAATGAAAGATAACTGGGCGCTAATTGATCTGGGCGAAAGAAAATCCTTTGTACCAAGAAAATGACTACGCATATACAATACAATATTTGTAATTGTGAATCATACAATGTTTTGCTGATGTTCTAGTAAGAAGGCTTCTTATCTTGTAGTCGCTAGTCGCTAATAATCAAACCAGGTCGGATAAATATCATCTAAAAAAGGTCAGCCCTGAATACGTGTGCTGTAATCTTGTTTAACATTTCGAAAAGTGATTCTTCCCAGATACTATAAATATAAATAAAATCATTAAACAATTCAGTATTGCGATTCCTTTGTGTCTCTAGTCCCCTGGCGTGATTCGTTTTGCAGCCACGTGTCGGCAATCTGTTTTCGACAGCACCTGGTAGGCTGGTACAGACAAAACAGAGGAAATTTCCCCTGATTCCTGCCTGCGCTGCTAGCAAACCTGTAAACTGCACCTCTGAATTTGTATAAGCATGTGGACATGGCGACGTACTTGCGAGACAATTCACCAACAGATAACACCCCCGTGTGTATGTATGCATCTGGGCGGCGCCGTCGGATCTCCTCGACGCAGCCATATCCAGTCGTCCAAGTACGGGGAACGAAAAAGACGAGACACCTTTTGCACCCGTGTACAAGGACAAGATCACGCTGGATCTCTCCTCGCCGTCGCTTTGCGGAGAAAGGCTACCTCTCGTGAAGCGCCTGACGCAGTTTCAAGGAAGACTCCAAAGTTTCCTCCAAAAAAGAAAGGAATACTCCAAACTAATTGAAAAGAAGAAAAACGATTATTTTTTCGGTTTCTTGGAGAGATTAGCGTCTGCCTGTCGAGATTCTAGCAGGCCAGGTGGTCCGTTTTCCACCTGCTTCGCCGCTTCGGAGCATGAAACTGGCAAAAAAATTGCCAACCTCTCGTGGTTGGCAATGGCAAACTCAAGTTGTTTTGGCTGTATTTGGTTGGTGTCTGCCAACGGAACCTGTCGTTTTTGGGCTGGTAGGTGTACCCTTGTGTTTTGCCACCTTCAAAAATCGAGACATTTAGCTTGGAATTAGGTTCTCGTATTTGATGCTAAAATAGCGCAAACGCATGCCGATCCTACATGTGGGACCATGCCTATCATTCCCACTCTTTGTTATCTCATGCTCGTCATCTCCATCGCCATTGCATCTCCCACCACCTGTGGCCGGCGTTGCTCCCGCGTCGCCTCGCCACACAACCCTCTTCGAACCCCCCTCCCCCACCGCCTTTGGTGCCGATGGGCACTCTACACTCCTAACCCTAAGTCGTCGGTGACTCCCCGTACCCGCACCCTTCACCCTAAGTCTCATTCATGCCTCCACACCATCTTAGGTAGATCCGGCAGAGCATCCCAACCATGCATGGTGGCCCATCCTAGTTGCATCAAAGGGGCATGCATCGACGCGTCAACCACATAACATGCATCAAATAGGGATCATTGACGGAACGGTTGATTTTGTGAAAAGGTGTGAGCTGACTACGAGCATGACTTTTTATTGGCGAGTTACTTCATTTTTTGAGCGGAACGAGCTTTATTAATTGTTAAGAATGTTTACACCAACTCCCAGATCACTAGGGGGATTCAAAAACCACACATGCCTACCAATATCTGAATTAGTCGCCGATCCAGCAAGACGATGTGCATCCCGGTTTGCTTCACGTCGTTCGTGGCTAAATGCTGCCTTTGATGAAGGTAGGTTGCAGATTTAGGTGTCGATGTCTAACAGGCCAAATTTGGGTGGCCCAGTCCAGGCTCCTATCTTTCAGACATGACCAACACCTATGTCGGCCTAGACAACAAGGAGTGGACCAGTATTGTACTAGAGGGAGAACCCGGTGGTCCGATGGAGGAAAGAAAGGGTGTGCCTATGTCTCTGAGATTTTCTTAAATCTTAGTCAACTTAGAAAAGTGCAACTGCAGTTTAAAGAAAAGTGCAACTCAGTTAGTTGCACATTCCTGACAGAAAAGTGCAATTGCACTTTTTTAACAGAAAAAATGCAACTCAAAGCACATTTTTGTAAGTGACTTAGACTTAAGAAAATCTCAGTGACTGAGACATAGCAAAACCGGCAAAGTAAACCTATTCCAGTGGCTGTCGACGACGTAAGCTGGCCACCAGTGTCCACACCGTCGTCGGAAGTATCAATATTGGTGTGTTCTTAGCGACGAACACAATTCATTCAGATGGACGAAGGAAATTGATACGCACGATGCAGGTGAATGGCCTAGCCGATCGATCGCGCTGTATATGTTACGAAGTATCGATCGATCGGGAGCTAGCAGCAAAACAATGAAACGGGAGCAAGACAGAAGATTCATGCCGCAGGAAGCTTACTCAATGCCGGTGATGTGGTCGCTCGCTCGATCACGCGACGATGGCAGCTCGCTCCCCGCCCGCAGCTCCTCGACCACCGGTCTGGCGTCTGGCCCAGCCCCGAGATATATTCAACGGAATGCTGCCTCTCCAAATTCGCCGGCCAACTGAGCTGGTGTGGTCTCGGGCGGACCGACGATCGGTCCGGCCGTGCAATGCGCGCGTGGGGACTGGGGACGAGGGAGCTCAGCTCGGCGGTGTATATATGATCCAAGACACGGCAGGATGGATGGTGAAGTAGTGAAGCAGACGGCGGCCGGGGAGGTATATAAATAAGCGGGGCCGGCCGGGCGACGTGTGAGGCCGGCCTCCATCGATCGATCCAGAGGCCATTCTTCGTTTGCGACTTCCAGATTAACCGTGAAGCTAAGCTACCCGCAGCGAGTGAGCCGCGATGGCGGTACGGCCACCGGGCTGTAATGGCGACGGCGACGCCGCAGCAAAAGGCATCGGCATCCCTGCATCAGCCTAGCTAGTATGAACCCGATACCTGTCGCCCCGGAAGATTGTTGCCCCGTCGCTCTCCGTCGCCCCCCTTCTCCCGTATCCACCTATCTCCCATCATATCCATCCGTCGCCTCTCTCTGTTCGTGCAGTGTGTGTGTTTCTCAGGCTGTCGTCAGACAGGGAGGTGGACATGGTAGAACAAAGTCCATGCAATTCATTAAGCCTTAAGAGAAACTGTTCACCTAACTGCATGATGAATTGATGATTAGGATGAAAATAACTGTAGCCGAGCTCTCCTTCTTTGCCTAATTGTTTGGTGGAGACTCCATCAACCCGGATCCTGAGCTAACGACATAAATGGACGATTTTCACCGGTGGTCTTCGGGTGGTGTGCGGTTTTCGCCGGTTTTCCTTTAATTAACCGTGTATGATGGTCTTCGGGTCCGGTTTCACTTATTAACTGGACCATTTTCCCTCTTCTTTTAATGCAATGCGGGAGCTTCCCGCCCTTGACGAGGTTCCATAAAAAAAAATATAAATGGACGATGTGGATTAGATGTTTGACGGAGTAGAGCACGCGAGCGACATCGCCAGGATCAATGTCTTAGCATGTGCTGAAGCTAATCAACCTGCGGTCATGCTCGAACCAACACAGGGATTAATAGTAGCTTAGAAAAGCGGCATGCGAAGGATGCATCTCCATGAGAGAGACTTGACGTACGGCGCGCGAGAGCCGCTGAGATGGTGATCCATCAGCGATACTCTTTACGTACGCACCCCAACCTCATCATCTATCCAGCCCTGATTGATTTAGGGGAGGCTTACCCGAGGTATAGAGATAGATAGCTTAGGTTTTCTTCTATCTTTGGTCATTTGACCCCGTTAATTCAGTACCAGGCCGGGACAGAAATATTGCCAAAAATGACCCGACTATATTCGACTATGAAACGATCGATACCGAACTGCCGGAAGAATCGATCGATCTCCCATGCTTAATGTGGATAGGAAATTGACTTGTTTTCTAGTTATAGTGTCTTACCTAACTCAGTATGCATTTTTTGTACTTATATGCTCACTAGCCTATTAATCATCATTTTCATGCCCGAAACTAGTTGTGTCCAAGTCCTATAAGTCTATGTACCATATCTTTAACTACTCCCTCCAATTCTTATTAACTGACTCAATTTTATCTAGTTAACATATGCGTCTAGATACATCCGTATCTAAATAGAGTTGAGTCAATTAATTTAAATCGGAGAGAGTACAATACTACAAGAAATATGCTAATATTTGCTATAACTTACCGTATGAATTTTTCCCACAATGGCCTATACCGTTACATGATCGATATGAGAGTGGCCTTGGAGTTTTTTTCACAATGGTATTTTTGCGGGTACGATAAGGAACACAAATCGATTCCCGCTTATTTCCTATGGGGGTGTCCTACAACTCATTGAAAATGAAAAGATGCATAAATTTAAACCTTTCATGATCATTTCACTTTCTTTTTGTTATGGTCTTCTCTCGTTGACAAGGTTATTAGAGTTGTGATCCTAACAGATCGATAAGGTTGTGAGAGTATGGACACATAAGGAACCTATGGCAAAATTCCTTTTTTCCTTGATTCTACCATTGTTTTCCTCTGGTGTTCCAACCTTGTTCATATTCATTTTTAGCTTAGGAACTTCTACCCATTGCGAAGATTCCATTCTTTTTTGTCCACCTGCCATCTACTCATAAGTCTGACTAATATAACTGTATGTAATTTGGATCGAGCGGCATGTCTAAAACATAGATGGAGGGAGTATACACAGTGTAGAACGATTGGATTAGAGCAGAGTACACGTGCGAGAACTATCCTTGATCTCGACAACATCGGTGAAGTAGGGCACTGGTGAACTGAAGAAGGGACATGATTTGAATCGTCGACGCGTCGGTGTGGGGGGAGTTGGGTCATGGATGAGGCGGGGCGGCGCTGGAAGGAAGTGACTTTTGGCTATCGCCTTACAACGTATACAGCGAAATCTGCCGGAATATGCCTAGCATTCTTGTAGTGGATATTTTTGGCTCTAGAGCTCCGATCCCGAGGGAGAGTTTGAGGGGATTGGGGGTCCGGCCTTGGGGCTAAGAGGGACCAAGCTGTAGAGCTTGCTAAGAGGAAGTGGAGGGGAATGGGGTGTCCTTAGTTTGACAGGCTATAGTATGCGCTCGAACATACTCCCTTCGTTCCTTGATATAAGGTGTAAGTTTTTCCGAAACTTCAAAATATAAGGTGTATTGCGTAGAACCACTCATTTGGACATTTTTTTATGGATTCGATTGCATTTTCTTAGCTCATGCAAACTCCTCTAATTTCTCAAAGCAATAATTCAGAGGTAATCTTGCCCAGAACTCGTATAACTTGCCCTCAATATGCGTTTCTTAATTTCCGTGCCAAAAACTATACACCCTATATCTAGGAACGGAGAAGAGAGTATTGTTTTGTTTGCTCTACCAACCCCTTGTGATTGGGCATGGGGAGCCCGAAGCCAGGGCCATTGTTTTACTGTTTTAGAACGGGCCAAGCTCAAGTTAGGTATTTTGTGTTTGGGCTTCTCAAAGCCCGGCCCGGGCCAAGGATGCCCACGCTTCTCAAGTTTCAAACATGCATGCCGTCATCTAACGTCACACCTTTTTCACCTATTTTTGTCCCTTTTTGGTGCCCATAATAATGCTAGGTCGATCAAGTGAGTTCGTCTACACCATTCGATGCTCGACACGGCATGTTGCTCCTTGACTCTCACGTTGATCCATCCGACATTTAAGCGCACCCGTCCACACGAGTTATAATTTCCCAGCTGATTTGTCCACACGAACAACAGCGACGGGCTGGCAATGGAGTCAGATAGAAACGTGCATACGCAGGGTCGTCGTCTACACTAGCTACACTCTGCCGTCGTGTACTGCATTTTCCTCAGTTTCCCGTCTTTAGGTTCTGTCTAGTTGACTTTACTTGCACGTACGTGTAGTTGTCATCTGTTCGCCAGGCAGTGTACAGATACAGGACTGAAACCGCAGACCGATTTGCAGTCCATCGCAGTCGTCCGGTTCTACGGCAGCACGCTAATTACACGCTTGATCTCTACGCATCCATCTGTTTTCAGCCACGATTTGAGTCTATCCGTAATTCCATATGCGATAAGACAACATTTTTTTATGAAAAAAGAATGAACTTCTGCCTTTGCATCTAATTAAAGATACACACGTCCGAGGTTATGAAGAAGTCACTAGTTCAAGTATCCTGTTACACGTTTCATGCGCTTAACCTAGGAACACCAAACATGTAGGTGACACTATGAAGCGAAGAGATACCACAAGTTGTGAAGATCATTAGCCAAGCAAAATGGGAGATGACAACAACCTTAAACACCTGTGAGCCTACATCTTATCTTACACACGTAAAGACAACAACGATTGACATGGGCTGAAGATGAAGATGTATTTCCTCCGTTCCATAATTCTTATCTTAATTTTATTTTAAAATTATGAAAATTATGAAACAGAAGGAGTACAAAACTTAGTGGCGACCAGAGATTGAGTGGTTCCAGCGGTCACTGTTAAATACTGACCGGTGCGATCTGCGCCACAGTGACCATGCATGTCGACACTTCAACAGAACAGATAGTGCCCAGCGCATTCAATGTGCTCGCGCGAGTGACTGTAGATGGAGAAATCCAGGCCGGTCCAGCGATTTGGACACCAAAATCCCCGCTCGTTCACACGAGCGCTTAAATGCTCGATTCCACGATCTACAGCTGAAGGCTATAGCTAATCTTTCCAAAATTCGTGGTGAATTCTGCACCAAATCATTCGTGATGCAGATGTATATGACAGCATAGATGAATGGTCTCACTACCTAGCTTAGCTATCTGTAGCTCGTTTATCATGCGTTGATTAATCAGGCAGTGCCCCAAGATTATTAAGAGCAGTCAACCTGTAACAGCACGCATTGACGAAACTGGAGCGGGTCGATCGTTAGTCAAGAACACTGATTATAGCTTCTCACTTCTGAGGTCATGTTCTCCTTTTGGAGGTGAATTCCTCGGCTTGCCATGATTAGTGTGTTCTTGACAAACGACAGGCTGCCTGGCATACCTTAGCAGTGTCTATTTTTGATAGTGCTACATATAGTTCCATGGTTATTATTGCTAGGGAATAATAACTCTATTTTTTCTCATGTGATTGTTGTGCTTAACTAGCTTCTAGTTGCATCAACATCGCCTCAAAGCTCAAATGATTGCATGGAACACGGGCCAGATTAACTAGCAACCACCTCCTTGTCTGAAATGCAATGACAAATTTGTCAATCAGGTTCAGATACTGCACAACTCAACCATCTCATTCTCATTTCCCTGCAGGTTTAACTAACTGAAGCCAGTGCCCGAATAATGCCGAGGCGTACCGAATGACTGTCTGTTTCAGTTGTAAATCTTCTCGTCTCCGGTGGTGACGTCTTGCCGGAAATTCTTGACTTGTTAGTGAGAATATAGTCAACTTTGTAACGTAGCCTTTCAGAACGGAACCAACCAACATGTGACCAAATCACCAAGGGCCAGACTAGATACATCGACCAAGTGGCAACGCCTTGATTCACAATGGGAAGTATCATACACTAGTATCATGCACATGATACTAGTTTATGATACTATCCCCATAATGCATAGTATCATAAGATAGTATCATAGTATCATCATATTTAATATTTTGTAGAATCTCAATGCAAATTTGTGTACATGATGTGTTTGCTCTTAAGTTTTCTAGTTTTACGTGCTATGATACGGTATCATATTATGATACCACTCCCATCTCTCACCTTATTAATTGGTGCGCCACATCAGATTTTTGCCAACATGGCATGCATGATACTCCCATTGTGGCTAGTCTAAGATTGTGCGTGGAAATTAAGGACTGTTTCAAAGTAAGAGATGCATGGTTATTGCTAGGGAATACTCCCTCTATACCAAGGCTTAAGGCGTTAAAATTTTAGCACAGTTATTTAGGCAGCAATCTGTGGAGAGAAAAAATCGACATATTTCCATTCTTGCCCTTGCATGCACGGTAGTACTCCCCTTAATTCCTCTCCTTAATTCTGCTCGCGCACGATTCTCTACCTCCTTGTTTCTCGCGCGCCTCCATGGTTAGTTGTCTGCTCCCCGTAGTCAAAGCAAACGCTGGGGAATAACTGCCTCGTTGTTTTTGAGGAGTCAAGGACGAGGGGCAAATATGGGAACAGATGAATCGCCAGGGTCTCACGCCTTAAGCCTTGAGAAAAAATTAGAAAAAAATTCACGCCCTAAGCCCTGGTATGGAGGGAGTAATAGCTCTATTTTCGCTCATGCGATTGTTGTGCTTAGCTAGTTAGTTGCTTGAACATCGCCTCTCCATGATGTCTGAATAGCGACCGCAACTATTTCGAACAGGTTCAGATACTGCACAAATTAACCGTTCCATTCGGCAGCAGGTTTGACTGACTGAAGTCCAGACGTGCTGATTGACTGTCATTGTCAGTTCCTCTTCTCTTTTCCAGGGTTAAAAGAGATTATGATCGATCGATGTCTAGCCCAAAAAATCTTGAATTTTAGTGAGAACTTAATGAACCTTTTACATCAGTTCAGAAGGGTGAACGGAACCGAACAACAAACATGTGAATCACCACCAAGGGCCGGACTGGATACATATTCAACTCAAAGACTGTGCGTGGAAATTAAGGATCACTACAAAGTAGCAAGAGGTGATGTCAGAGGGTGGATTATATACATATGGCGCTGGTCGATGGAATGATTCCGTGGATAGAGTTCCAGCACTGGTTTTCTACACGCCATCTATCAATCTCTGTCGCCATGAATGAGCGTCTTCCTTTCTCACACTAACATCAGTCGACTGCAGCCAAGCGGAGCAATGTTGCGAAGATCCTAAGCAATACGGGAAGGCGACCAGGCATTTGTGTGGCACTACTAATTCCGCGAAAAAGACTGACAATGATCCTACAAGTTTGCTGGGTTTTTTATCAGATGGACAGACCACTTCAATTCGTCGATCGATACGGGACACGCGTATTACTACTGTCAAGGACATCGGCGCGCAACACTAATTAGGCGAATGATTGCGCAAAATCTTCCCCAATCCTCCTCCGCAAGGCACAGACAACAACGGGTGTAAAGCTAGCTAGCTTTACAGAAAATGTCCATGTCATTTGTCAAATACGAAACACCGTGTCCGCGATGGATTAGTGTCTGCTAAGACGGGGCCGGCAGACCGTACTACGGCGTTGCAATCAGCCGGCGACGAGCTAATCCGGTTCTCCGTCTGGTTCCGGCCGGTCGGCGAGCAAAAGGACGAGGCAGGCAGTGCTGTCTGTCGTTGCACATATCTGACGGATTAGCTTTCTGATGATTCGGTTTCCTGGTTTGTCAAAATCGGCAGCTTGTCTGGACGCATGATTGTGCATGGTATTGTATCCAGAGAATTCGGTTGACCTGGAAAAATGTACGCTAATTTGTAGCTACACACTGGATTAGCACGCGAAGCTTCCTGAGAGGGGAAAAATGGGACTCTACAGGCAAGATTGCAATTCGATCCTGGCATGGAGATAAAACATCATTGCTACACATTTGCAGGAAAATGGTACAGGCAAACTCTGGAAATTGTACAATTTCCACATGACAACACAGTGGATGGCTCGTAGCAGCCAAGAAGAATGCAGGTTGCGTTATTCAACGCTTCAGGCAACAACAGAAACAAGACGACAATGGAATACTGGCAAGCAAAAATGATCCAACAATATCCTTAACAGCTTAATTAAACTCATCATGACGGCAATACCCAATGCTTCTATGCAAAACAGAGTTGCCAAACTGCTAGCCCCAACATGTACAGCATGAACCATCTCGGTTCAATACTGTTACACTAATAACGATGACAACGGCACAAGTACGATGACCAATGAATGAATATTGGCAGAAAAAAAAATATTGGCAGAACAAGAAATTGTTATCGATGTCGTATTCTTGTCCTGCCAATAAAAAAAATATTGGCAGAACAAGAATACGACATCAATAACAATTTTCTTTAACGGCTTTATTAAACGAATCAAAGCAGCACGACAGAATGCTTCTCTTTAAAAAAAAGTTGCTATACTGCTCGCTGCAACATTCTATACTGAACCATCTTAGGCGAACACTGCTACAAAACCGAGATTTGACATTGCACACGACATGAGCTCAACCTTCCCTACAAGGCCTACAAAACTGTAGAAAGCATTTCGGCTTACGAGCAAATCAGTCACTGAGCCGCTTGGGACTTCCCGGTACAGTTGCGAGCCCTCAGATGGCTACTGTTGTCAGTTCTTTGGTGGGGGTGACTTCGGCCTGAGGCCTTCGATCTCTGGAGTCGTCACGATTAGGTGTGGAGCCCCAGGAGGAGGGTTGCGACCGCCGCCTCCCAGCCATACTTTCCCATCGTTGTCCGCAAAGCTCCTGTTATACGCCTGTAATAAGAGAGAATTAATCTATGGAGCTCATGGGAATACATGATTGTGCAGTTGATGCATGTTCAAAAGTTTCCTACCTCTTTGTTGAAGTTGGAGTAAGATAAATCTTTCCCAAGAGTAAGCCAACCAGGCCGAATATTATGATCCTCACCAAAGAGTTCAAGACGCCTCTTTCCAAGAGCAAAATGCTCAATGATCCTATACATGTCATCAGGTTTTTTTGTCGAACCTGTAAAAAAAGACATGTACTTCTAGGCATCACGAGTGAATATTATACTTAAAAGGATGCAGTCAACAAGACTATGCTTCGAAACACTGTACACAATAAGAAATTCTGAAATGCTTTCTAAGTTGTGAAGACAGATGACAACTAGATAGCTGTAGCTCTGTACAATAGACATAGAAGATGATACGTAAATCTTCCCAAGTAATTTCACCAAAAGTGAGTTTTCATTTATCATGCTAAAATGAAATTGATGGAGAAAAAGGTAAATTTGCAAAGGGTCATCACAGAAGGTAAAATAGCTTAATTATTTAGCCAAAATATGGGATCCGTGTTTCAGAAGAGTTAAATAATATGCTCATCTTCTACATTCCATTATGCCATGAAGTCACATACGTCAACACTACAATAAATGAAGTCTATAAAATCTCCTTTCACATGCGTACAATCGTACATATTAAAATACCATAAAAACTTTTTACATGAATAAATATTTCTCCAATGTTGCACACATTGATGGTTGTCATGATATTATTACACGGAAAATGTACTCATAGTGGCATACTTGCTACAGCTGCTTCAGAATAATCAACACCATATGCTTTAGGCGTTTAGTTTGATTTTAGTTAGCGTCACAAGAATTTTATTGAAGTTCAAACTTCATATGGACAGGTCAATAAGAAAAAAACAGTTACAATATATAAAATTTGCTTCATACTAGTTGTAAGTAAACAAATCCATCCACATACAACAGCAACAAGAACATCAAAGCATTTTTCACAAGTAAGTGGGTAGGCTAGATATGAAACCCAACGGAAACTAATATCCATAGGAATGGCTGGTTTTTACATTGGCTCGCCAAGCCTAACACAACCCTCCTCCTTTACCCGGGCTTGGGACCGGCTATTCCTAAAAGGCATAGTTGTAAGTAGACAAATCAATCCACATGCCAGACAAAATATGCTTTTATGAACTAAGTCTTGTTTTAAGCCATACTATACTTTTTATCGGCCAAACCAGAATATTCATACCGTAATAACAAAGAAACAGAGAATTTTTTTTAATAAGGAGCAAGATGTGAAAGGAAAAGACAACATTGACATATAGTTGATGACATCTCAAACTGTCAAGTGTCAACGATGGTGACATCGACTAAAGTAAAGCACTGTGCCTCAAAGCAATTTAGCAGACAAACATTATAAATGAAAGAACAACAATAAGCATTATCCGTGCCGCTAAGAGATAAATACCATCAGTGGGCTCTTCGGCTATTATTATATCAGTGTCAATATTCGCATGGATGACATGGCCATCAGTGCTACGGCGTACCGTTCCTTTTATACCCATCAAGCAATGCTCCTGCACAAGGAAAGATGAATACTTCACAAGAAACCCAGAAAAATGGGGGGAATGGCAAGGTAAAAAAAATAAACTAACGCTACAAAACATAACACTTAAAAGTAGCATTACCTTTGAATGCTGCAACAATGTACGAGAATCATGCCGCAGACCTGATGATGCATTTTTCTTGTTGGTTTTAACCCAGCAAACATCCTCACACCTACGAAATCCCCACTGCACAAAAGAAACGTTTCAGCCAGCTTCATCTATTCCATCATTATATTTCATAAATCAGACCAATCTAAATTAAATAAAACGCTGCATTTTTTTTCAGGAACAAATAGATAGATATATATACTTTACACAGATTGGAGTTAAACGTTACGGCAACAAAATAAACATGAATAAATATATCACAGCTACAACATTTTGGACAGGACCACATGAGGGTGGAACCTGGAGGCTTTCTGTAAACTGACATCATGTCACTGTCTGAACATCAAAGAAGAAAGAATAAGGGTAACTGCATGTAGATTACTGAAAGAGAAAGCTGGCTCACCTTCTTCAAACACTGGCGGCCCTGTTCAAGGCCTACACCATCACCAACCCAAAGGAAGAGAAAAGAGGGAGTATCAGCTATAGCCTGTTGATTCAAACAATTCACCGAAGCATATTAATAATTTTGTAGCATAAAATGTACACTTAAAAAGGATAAAACAAAACAGATAACGACAACAACCTCAATCTTCAAATTCATAATGTCCTCAACATTCCAGTGTTCGATGTGATCTGTTATTCCTGGTGCACGATGAACATACTCTTCCCACGGTGGATCCACAAGAATAACATCAAACTTTGTACCAAAAAAATCTGGAGAAAGAACATGTTCGCGGAGATCACACTTATAATACATGGGCGGTGAAGCAGCATTAGCAACAATTTCATCCTTTCTCTGTATGAGTTCTCTCAATTTTGGATAGTCCTCTGCTACACTTGTAAGATCAAGTTCTCTAATGAAGTTTTGAGGTCGCATGCCAGTGTCCACAAAGTTCTGTGAGTAATCATTTTGCTCACCCCTTGAAGGAGCTTTTCTGTTTGGCCCACTATTCCTATGTGGCACCCAACCTCCAGATACTCTATCATGTGGCATTTCCCGACTTGGTGTGTTCATTTGGTTGAAACCCAATCCCAACACATTCGTTGGAGCACCCATTTGATTTAAGTGAACATTATGACCAGGTCCACCTCCCATACTTGGTGTGAACCTATGATCAGGAGGAGGGATGGGAAGATTAGGTGGAACAGAGAGCATGCTCAAATCAACACCTCCTGCTCCAGGCCACACCATAGGTCCTGGAAATGGCGGCATGAAAACACCTTGCATGAGAGGACCTGGAGAATGGGGAATATTGGGCCCCATATGTTGCATTTGTCCTGGTGGCAGAGTGTGCGCACCAAATGTAGGCGGCGGCATGAGTGGCACTGGAACTCCGATTCTCTGAGAATCCCTTCCATTTGGCCTCCCCCGTCCTCCTCTAGAGGATCTATCACCTTTAGGCCCTTGCTGTGGAAGTGAAGAAATCGTGGTGGTGCTACCACTTTGATCTGCTTCAGGATGATTGCTACCTTTATCATCAGTTGCTCCTGGTATTAACTCCCGATGAGCTCCCACGTCAGATTTTCTTGCAGAAGCAGAGCCCTCTTGACCAAAATCAAAATTACTATTTGGCCTGATCTCTATTGAATCAGACCTGTCATACCTTCCATAGGATGAAAAACCTCTACCACTTTCCGATCTACCCCTGGAATCCTGCCGGTACATAGCTCGACCATGGGAACTCGTACCATCTAACCTTTCCTGGGGGCTCCTCCATTCCAAAGGATTTGCCTCCGTAGGATCTCGCCATTGACGGTTCCGCGGGTACTGCTCAGATCCTTCAGCATCTCGGGTTTTCACATTCCAGCTGCTGTCCCTCCCTCTGTCTGATGTATCTCGATGGGCATCCACTTTTGTTTTATCTTTTGTACCAGTGCTCCTTTCATTATCTGGTATTTGCGACGGTTGAGCCTCTCTATTGCTTCTATCACCTGATGAATCCCATCCATCATTACCGAATTTGGGTGGTGTCTCTTTGTTTTCCACACCAACCATCCTCAAGTCATGCTGTCCAGCTTCATCAGGCAAAATAGCTACTTTGCGTAGGGCCTCATCATCCACTGAACTCCTATCTTCACCGATGTTTTCTTGCACAGCAGATCCTCTCCTCTCATTGATATTCTCCGTGCTACCGGATCTCCTGCCCCTTGCATCAGCCCTATCTGCAGAAGTTTCACTCCTTGAAGAGTCCCAATCACTCTTGTCCTCTCTCCCCCTCCTATCAAATTCCCTATCCTTGGAACCATCAGGACTTATCCTCGGGATTTTTGGCGATCGTAAGTCTCCTGTCACATGATAGGCGTCTTCTTCAGCATTACCCTTAGACCCATCCATCAGCGAACTGCAACTGTTGTTGCCTCTCTTCCTAATAATACAACTTGAATCTAGACACTTTGGCTTGAAACTTCCGATTGCACTGCACAAAGAAATAGCCAAACATGTCATATTTAGCGTACATGATAGCCTTAGGGAACATACATGATATCAGATAAGAGAGCATAGGATCAAGAAAATAAACGATACAAGGTATTGCAAATAAATACATATTTTTATTTACTGGGCATTCAGCAGTAGTACAGAGAATAAGCTTTGAAAACGTAGTTTGAAAGTCCAACAAACAACATGTGATCCTTAAATTATGCTACTAACAAGTTTTGCAAGATTGAACATAATAAGATGAATTAGAGGTATAGCACTGAAGTAAGATGGTCCATTAAAATCGGTGCCTTGTGCAGTATCAATTGGGTAGCACCAAAATCGGTACGAAGCAATTGCATGACATACCCCAAAAACAAAAGTTAAAGCCTAGGGAATTAGTTAATAACAGTGTTGGTCATCGAAAATTGCCCATTAGCTTAGTGTTGTTCAATAACTCAACCCGACAAATTCCCTGGAAGAGGAACCCGGAGCAGAGCGGAGAGGGGACAGGGACGGATCTAAATGCTGTGCCGGCCAGGCACGCTCCCCAAATTCGTAAAGTAACGAATCACCGGATGCCTAAAGAGCTCGCGCCCCCAAAATCAATGCCCAAGACTGGCCTGGACGGGATGGGGGCAGCGGTGACGCTAAGCTGCGGCACGGCGGCAGCTCTAGGGGCGAGGGCGGACCTGACTACAAGGGAGATTTCGCAGTCGCATTGGGTTGGATTGGAGCATAGAGTTTGGGTAGGCGACGGAGCACGCGAGCAGCCCGGGAGGAGGCGGGGATTGGGAGGAGGAGGGAGAGGGGCTTACCGGAGCGGGAGGGCAGGAAGCCGTCGAACGCGGCGGCGCGGCGGTGCTGGGTGGTCGGTAGCCGCCGCCGACGGTGGGAGGCAGCGAGGGTTTGGGTGCGTGTCGGAGATGGCCTACCTAAAACCAACTACAGAAGAGGCGTCCTCGGACCCGCTGTTCAATATGGGCCGTCGATTGCGCAATCTGACGGCTGGCGATCAGCGCTTCTTTGCCGGCTCCCGTTTCCTGATGAGATTACCTCTGTGGTTTTCCAACGCCCGACGACTCAAAACCTCCGCCGCCGCCAAATCCCGCCGTTCTCTTTGGGCCAGCCTCTACGCTACGACCTCCGAATCCGCCGGACCGGAGGAACAAACATTTCCTGGTAAGCCTCGATGGACCGTATCAGTTTCCCCTAATCTGAGCCCTGAGAAACCTAGGTTTGGTTCCATTTAGCTACAAATCTTTGCCGTACTGATGCACTATATATCTCTGCACTTTTTTTTTCTGCATTTCAGCAGCTCACTGCATTTCTTCAGTGTTTGCACATCAGATAAAAAATCGGATATGGGAACAGGCATTCAGATTTGGTCGACTGCCAAGACGTTAGCGACGGGGGCCGTAATTGGTCTCACCATTTCTGATCGCTACCTGACCATAGTCACCACAAAGGGCGATTCGATGCACCCCACCCTCACCGCCGCCGATAGCTTCTTCCGAGGTATTTTGCAGATTCAGTTCTCTATAAGAACAACAGCAAAAGCATGTACAGATTGGACTGCTGGAACTTTATTCCGCAATCGGTATCCAACGATTTCGTGCTGACCAGGTTGCTCCAACCAGGTGATGTCGTGTTCGCGGAGCGAGGCTGCCTTGACAAGTACAAATTCTCCCGGGGTGATGTTGTTATATTCAAGTGAGTGCCCTCACAATACACAGAGAGCTCAACTGTGCCTTCAAACTTGTTTGGTTATTCCACGCGCCTAGTGTGATTGTCCCCTTTTTGTCTCTGCTTGTAGATGTCCTAGTGATCACAAGAGGGATTTCGTGAAGAGATTGATTGCCTTGCCTGGTGAGTGGATACGGATCCCTGTGTCTCAAGAAATTATTAAGGTCCCAGCAGGGCATTGCTGGGTTGAAGGTGATAATGCTGATCGAAGCTGGGATTCAAGGTCATTTGGCCCAGTAAGTTACTTCTTCTTCATTTTCCTATCAACTGGCATTCTTCAGCCAATTGGTGACCTGCACCTCCTGTTTCGTGTCTCGCTGTTTGCCGACGACGCGGTCATCTCCATAAAACCCCTGCAAGGAAGAAGTGGACAACGTGTGTCGATTGGTTCATATGTTTGGCCGAGCCTCGGGAAAGCCATTCGATGGCATCAAGGGCCCTCTTCAACACATCGGTGATCTTCGACATCGGGGACGGGGCTAGAATCAGTTTCTGGAAGGAGCTTTGGCTGCGAGGTCTCAGTTTTTACACCGCCTTCCCGGTCCTGTTTCACTGCTGCACGTGGAAGAATATATGTTTAAGGGATGCTTTGGATGTCTTGAGGTGGACTCGCCATTTTCGCTCCACTCTCATGCCCATGGTTGTGCAGCAGTTTGCAGCTTTATTTGAGGCGGTCTCAACGATCACCCTCGTGCCAGCAACGCCGGACACGGTTACTTGGAGGTGGACTGCTTCCGGCATATACTCCGTGCCATCGGCTTATGCAACAATCCAATTCGAGGGATGCCAGCATTTCAGCTTCGACAAGATCATCTGGAAATCAGATCATCCGCTTAAATGCTGTATTTTCTCTTTGTTTGATGGTCATGGGGAAATGTCTCACAGCGGACAAACCTGGTCAGGAGGCACCGCACTAGTCAGTTTGCTCACTATGGGCGTTGCGGCTGAAGAGGATGTCCACCTTGTGCCTGCATGTCCTGTCGCTGACTTAGTTTGGAGCTGGGCACTGCAATGGTGCAACCTGCCAGCTGCGATGGCACCACTTGCTTCAACTTCATCGCTCCTGGACTGGTGGATGGCTGGCTGAAACGCCTTTTCCAAGCAACGTCCCTGCGCTTGGAACTCCATCACTTAGCTTGTTTGGTGGAGTATCTGGAAAGAACGCAAAGATAGGATCTTTAATGGCAGAAACTTGTCGGCCATGACAGTTTTTCACTGTCTGATGGATGAGGCCTCAAACTGGTATGCGGTTGGCAAGACCTCCATTTATCGGCTGATTCACACACCTCTAAAATCTGACTAAGTCCAAGATAATCGCATGTGGTCTGCAGGCACTATCCTTCTCTTGAGGACCCTGGCCTAACATGCCCGCTGTTGTAAATTTTCTTCCCTTTGTGCCTATTTCCTTTTGGCTTTTTTTCTTGTATTTTTTCCCTATTAATCAACAAAAGCTGCTGCGAGCCTTTTGAAAAAAAAACTAATAAATGTTCAAATCTGGTTGTCTGAATGAAACATATCAATGTCTCCAGTGTTATAGACTAGTATTGATGGATTAGAACATAGAAGCTTGTTGCAAGATGGGGTTTTGCTGTATTCTCAGTACTATCATATGAATCTGAGGACTAAAGAGGCCACTTGCCAGGTGCCAATAGTGGTAGTGAAGCAAAGAATTTGGGGGCTTGCCTTTTTCGTGTAATATTTGAAACTTTTGTTTAAACTTCCAACATTCTAACCCTTCTTTACAAATTGGTATAGTATGTCATTCCTTAAAAGTAAAACGATTGCCTAAGATATGAATATGGTTTTGTATGTGCAATTAATACAGAAGAAGCATTAGCCTACCATAGTGTCATGATTCGGTAGTCTCGGCGTCTACCTATTGGAACACACTGAACCAGCAATGAAGTAGACAACAAGGAGAAGAACAAAAAGATTAAAGCAAAAATGTTGTAGTTATGAAAAACTATGTCGCAACACACCAGCACATCAATGCACTAGAGGGAAGACACATGTTAAGTAGTTATATTGTCTTCTTATTTATGTTGCTGCATTCTTGAAAGGTTGCTAGTTTTGGATGCTCTACAGTAACAGATGATGCATTTGGTCAAACAAAGTACTATGATATATATGGAAAACCGATGTTATATTTACATTACATGGTATTCTTGCAAGCTTAATTATTGCACTCAGGCTTCTGTTTAATCTTGTTCTGCTGTTTGTTGCATCGGTATTACTTATTTTATTTTTGATGGTGTTTTTTTTGTCTTCCAGATCCCTTTAGGTCTAATAAAGGGGAGGGTGACCCACATCATCTGGCCGCCGTCGAAGATGGGCCGGGTGGAGAGAAAATGGCCTGAAGGTAGAGTTTCACCGTTTTAATTTGACTCCTCACTGCACTGGATGATTGCCCATTTATTCAATTTTGCCTGATTCCTGGCAACCAGGTGTTCTCCTAGCAGTTGCTCAAGTTTTGTTGAAATATGTATTAATTTTTTTATCCACCATTGTTGTTGTTGCTTACTTGTATTACCAACTTTGTACTTAAATCGGTCAAAATTGTAAAACCTCAATCGAGGCTCTTCACATTCAATCATTTGTTCTGCAACCACGTACAATTTGGTACTGAACTTGTTTGTTGTGGACTAGTGGTTGTTGTGTTAGCTTCAGAACATATACTGAAAACTAGATTATTACTTCAGATTCTGCAATATGCAGCGTGTATCTACAAGCAAACCAACCAAAAGGCCAGCTGAAATCCTAATCCATCATTTTTTTTTATTTCCTGTAGTAAGATCCAGAAGATGCAGATGGACGGAATCATAAAACTAGATTATTAATTCAATCAAATGCTGCAATATGCAGCGTGTATGTACAATAACAAATATATATCAAAAAGGTCAAGTAATCCTAATTTACCTTTTTTTTGTTTTTTTTTTCTGTATTGAGAAAAAGAATGGTACGTATTATGTACACGAACTAAAGAATGCAAAGTACAACTACGTGTTATGTACAGAGACTTGAACTGTGTGTGTCCTAGAAGAAGAAGAAAGATTGCTCTTCTTCGCGAATCATGATCATCGGTCTGCAGCAGTAGGCATGAACTTGATGACCATGGTCCTGGCCTTGTTGATGGTCATGAAGCAGAGGAAGAGGTGCTCCTCCAGCTCATCGAGCTGCTGCCTGAAGCTCTCCTCGTTCTTGCACAGCTGCCTGAGCACCTCCTGCACCAGCCTCCCCTTCCCGCCGGCGTCCTCCTCGGCGACGCACAGCTGCAGCAGCGCGAGCATGTACTCCCCTTCGTCCCGCACCCGCTCCACCAGCCGGCTGATGGTGTCCATGTCCCGGTTCAGGATGTACGTGCCCTTGGCCGCGGCCTCGAGCTGCACCAGGGCGCGCCGTGCCCCCCTCCCGGAGAAGAGCCCCAGCCACGCCGGCGACATCATCGGGAACGCCGCGAACGCAGCCAAGACGTGCACGCCGACGCACGCGCCGACGACGGCCACTGCCGCGACGACCGCGACGAAGGAGACGGACAGCGCCTGCCTGAGCCGCGCGAGGGTCCTGATCCTGCGGCGCGCGGCCTTCCTGCCGGAGTCGAGGCCTTTGAGAAGGTCGGCGGAGCTGAGCCGCGCGTCCCCGAGCCTGCCCTGCGTGGCGGCCAGCGCGGTGAAGGGCTTCCCGAGCGCGGCGGAGACGTCGGCGAGGCCGGCGCCGAGCCTGCCGCGGAGCGCGTTCTTGAGCGGGCGGTAGCGGAGGCGGATCTGCTCGATGTCGCGGAGGAAGTGGCTGCAGAGGAAGGACGCGCCGGCCGTCTCGTGGTAGTAGGCGGCGAGGAGGCCGTGGACGTCGGGGCGGTTGCGCGCGGACGCGAGCGCGGCGGCGGCGGCGGCCTGGTCCGGCTCGAGGAGGTGCTCGGCGAAGAGGCGGTAGGAGGAGAGGCGCTTGGACGAGGACGTGCCGCCGCCGCTCCGGGATGATGGTCTGGGGACGAGGGCGTCGCCGTGCGCGAGCGTGATGTCGAGGACGCGCGCCCAGAAGTCGTTGTAGGACTCGGTGCGGAACGCGCTGGTGTACTCCTCCCGGAAGTCCAGGCTCGACGACGACGCCGACGACGTCGACGGCGTGCTCTGGAGCTGGGTCCTCTTGGGGTCATGACGAGCTCCTGCATCGCAAAACCGATCAGCAAACGAAACGATCATGATAGGATCGGTAGAAGAAAATGAAATCAAGACTGGACGATCGATGCGACTAGGCGGCCAGTAGAGCGAGCTCTGCCGCCGGCGGCTACCTTGGGTGTGACGCCGCCGCCGCATGCACGGCCCGAAGCACTTGGACAGCATGTTGCCGCAGGCCATCTCTCGATCTAATCGCCGGCGAACAAGGTCAATTGTTTTTTCAGTGCGAGCTACGCCCATATGCAAATCTATATACGTGTGGATAACCGGCTTATTAAGCCATATTCCAATTGGGAACGGAGAAATGATGATGATTTGCTAACCGGCCTAGATCATCGATCGTATCATTCACGCATGCAGGTGTCGAAGGGATGCGACACCTACGATTATCCTCGTCACAATTGCGGCTTGCTTTGTCGACATATTGCCGTGCTCAGGCACGCATAAACGCGCCGGCGTACGCTACCGGTTTTGGATATGGCTGGCGCTCCTGGCTGCTGGCTCCGACATAGCTCTATGGCACACCGGCATGTACCCGTATAGGCCGGCACGCACGCCGCACGGGTTTACAGACCAGAATGTAACATGTAGAATTAATGGTGTGTGAAGATGGTTAAGAGGACAGCGCATCTGCACCAAACCTTAGTTTTGATGATATCTTGTGAAGGCTAAATTTTTCTTTCCGTGGGAGGTGACATTATAGTCGATAGCGAAATATCTATGGCGACTTGATCAATCTCAAGACCCGTCGGTTCAGTCTTTCGAATATGTTCATAGATGTAGGGTGTGCGTGCATTCATAAAGGTAAATGTATGCACATATTTGCGTGAGCGTCTCCTTATGTACCATGTTTCTGAAAAAAAAAGAATTAATTATTTCCTTTTGGAAAATCTAGCATCCTTAAAACGATCCAAATTTATACTCTACCAGCAAAATATGCAGATGATAAGTAATTTTACTTGCCATTGGTATTATTTGGATATGGGCACTTAAAATATTTGTACTAAAAAAAAGATCCTCGCCCGCACTACCTCTCGTAGATATATCTGAATTTAGATAAATCTTCGATATTGTTTTACAAATACAACGAGTACATGAAAAACTGGAGTGATGTAGGTAACACTAGTTAAGAGAGATTGTAAAGAATTTTCGTTCACTACATTTCAAACTGATAAGTAAGAGTGCCCTACGTAATCAGTAGTATTGTACCTTTGTGCTGGTTGACTGCAGCAGGGTGCACGCAGCCTCGTCCAAAGCACCTGAAGTAGTAGGCGGCGCCCATGGCTTCGATCGGTCAGGCTAGGTTGGGAGCTAGCTAGCTCTTAATTTCTTCCTGTCCAAGTGATGAGCCTGGGACGATTGGATGGATGGAGACAAGCTAGCTTATAAAGCTTTCCTGGCAGCTGCCGCGGTGAAGATAGATGGATACCGCCGTGCGTGGATCCTTGGGAAGAAAGCCAAGTCACCGATATGTTCCTTGTTCGTCTACTCTGAATCGACGATCAGTTGGAGGAGGACGAAGCTTGGAAGCATGACCAAGAGGTTGGCAGCCACTCAAGGGGAAAACAAATCGAAAAGGAAGGGCTAGCGAGCTCGAAGCTATCGTTATCGTCTCCGCAGGCGGATGCGGAGGCCCGTCCGATCGGGCATCGACGGACGGGAGCCCTCCGATGTGGCAAGCCGGTCCCACCTGGGCCGGCGGACGTGGCGAGCCAGGAACGCGAGGTGGGGCCCACGGACGATTGGAGCGTGGGTGGAGGCGCGATATCTGGGGCGACATGAGGATTGCGTCTGTCCTTGCGATTTCAGGAAAGGTGGCGGCGACACGCCTGCGTTCGATCGATCGGTCTCCTTCTCCGGCCGCCGACGTCGGCCGCGTTTCGTCTTCCGGCGACAGCACCGCTGCTCCATCCACAAAGGTGGCAACTGGCAAGCAAGGCCACAGCTTGCGTTGCGGCGGAGGCGGCGGGCGGCGGCGTGTAGAGAACAGCACCGCGACGCTTTGGAGTTTGGAGTCGGGCAGAGACAACACCACAACAACCTGGGTCACCGTCACTGTTGCTCTCGCTAATGATTACGTAAGCGAAAACATCGTTCCTGAATCTTACTACTCGTACAGTACCATAAACCTCCTCGCGAACTCGAAGCATGGATCCCTTTCAACTGTTTATTCCATTTCACAGAACATCAGACTTTTCTGACCAAAGTGGGAGATCCACCTTCAGATGAGATTCAGAATCGGCTTCCTTTCTACAATTATCGTGGTTTTAGTTTAAATATGAATTAAATTCATAACACTTAGTGTGTGAAACACTAAGCCGCGATCGATCGACGTGCGATTCCAATCACTTACAAAGACGAACTGGTTACGGACACCTTAATTACTTCAGACATTCCACATGGCACAGGAGCCAACCAGAACGCTTGGAAATATCTTAATTGTATATTTCCATTTAGAATATTCATGAACTAGTTTAGAATTCACCTATTAAGAACTTTAAAAGGGCAACATGCTTGTTGGAACTTTCAAGAATTCACAATTCAGCTACAATTCAACTTGGCACTCTTACATCCTACAAACTTTTACCACATTATTTGTTTATTATACGCTCTAGAGCACTTCACTTGTTTGTAGATATTTACAAAGTAGGGACAAATATGTATACAAATGCATTGCAATGCATTCATGGACAAGAATTAATTCGTAGAAAAATGTGATACTTATAAGTTTTCTGCATTCGATGTTAAATTTAGTACCAAAAGATTCGCAAAACGAACTAAACAGAAAAGTACACATTTTTTGTATGATATGTAGCTTTGCTTTAGCAAAACGAAAACTATTTGTAATGATTAATGATAGAAGTTTATGTCAAATGTGTACCTTAGTACACATGAGCATGATTACATTGCTAGTTTTGTTGCTTACACTTGTATTTAATGTGGTATTGTGAGGTATATATTTATAAAAAATGACATTCATTTAGTGGCAATATAAATTGTGAAGAGATAAAAGTGTTTAGTATAAATGTGCTCTGAGTGTGATGCTCCATAAATAGTTCGATCACCATTAAAATGTGTTAGCAACACAATAATCTAACACGAAACATAACAAACACCCTAAAAGATTAAATTAAGTAACATATTAATCAGATATGATGCATGGTGTTAACTTATTTTGTCTCGGAGCCTATAAAACTTGGTTAGACTCAGTGGTTTAACATAATAATTGAAAATAGAGTTTTTTTCCTTGCAATATGCCTCTCCACCTGCATGCATGTATTCTTCTTAGTGTGTATTCTTCTTAGTGTGAATGGAGACTTAAATGAGATAATTCGGAAAGTAGATTGATGGCAAAACATAATGTATACTAGTTCAATGGGACTCCAGTGTAAAGTGCTTGTAGCAAGTTTCTGTTCTCACACAAAAATGATTGGGGACTCAATATATATCAATCGCAATGAATCATGGAATATATTATGTCTTCCTCAAGCAACCTCGCAAAAATGGCACAAGAGTGATTTCTTGTTTCCAACTACACTGTAGTAATTGTTAGGTACAATGGTACAAGGGCATCAGAAAGAGTTATTGGAAAGTGAAATAAAATGAAAACAATAAAATTTAAGGCGGGGAATATTTTATATTTTCTAAGTGTTTTAAATTGCTGTTTTTAAAGGGTTGCAAAGCAAAGTAAATGTTATTTGTTATGCTTAAAAAGGAACCACGACTTATGAGTTCACTTGACCTATCTCGATAAAGATGGTTCCACAAACTAAGATCTTGAGGACAAGTTATCATGCATGCACCCCCCTCCCCCCCGCACATTTTAGAATGCCGAGTTACGTCTCTAATTGCCGCGACCGTGTTAACGTCCATGCAAAACTGCCCGGGGCGGGGGGAATTAGATTTACTGCCATGGTGGTAAATTAGTTTTTCCATATTTTAATGTCTATATATGTTATTAACATAAGAAAATACATTGTATTAACAAGTAAACTCCTTACATTACAGTGCAACCCAAGTTCCATTTGGATCTCATAAAGCCTTTCCTCCAAATCAATGCGTGCTGATTTCAATTTTAAGAGAGGAAATATATTGACCCCCTCTCTAAGCAGCACCCCCTAGATCTCAGGAAGCTAAATACAAACATTTATAATAATAAAAACTCCGAAGTACGAGAAGAGTCATTATGAGTCTAAACACATTGACCCACTCTCTATTTTGTGTTAACTTGTCCATCTACACAAGGGTGGAGGATCTTAGAGACCATGGTCCGTGCGTTGATCTTGGAGACCATCCTCTATCGCCATATGTTGCCGACATCACCGCAGATCTGAGCGTCATTGTCGGCGAGCCATAGAACAAGAATCTCACTGGGATCTAAAAGGTAGAGAAGAGTAAGAGCATCACTAGTAGTGCCCTGAAACTGGTCAAATCCTCAAATTAACTAATTTTTGACGGTTGAGGCTGAAAGTTGACGCGGAACAGAGCCCTCAAACACATAAACCCTTAAAAAAGATTGAAGGCCCAGCCCTCACTTTCCATCCTAACCTGCACAAACACAGGTTGAGAGGCAAAAACATAGGGGCCTTCATTATGGTCAACGACGCGGCGCAGGAGGGAAAAATCCCTCAACCGCTCGAGCCCTCCTCCTTCCCTGCGTCGCCGCTGTCCCTCGTCCACCCCGCAGCTGGCCATGGAGTCCCTACCGGCTGATGAGCGCGGATTGCACACCGTTGGGGAACCCCAAGAGGAAGGTATGATGAGCACAGTAGCAAATTTTTCCTCCGTAAGAAACCAAGTTTAATTGACCAGTAGGAGAAAGACGTGACTTCTGAAAGTGTTGCTGACTGACTTGTGGCAGGGCGCACTACCGGCGTCAGGAACAACATGGAACTTGCACACAACACAACCAAAATACTTTGCCCCAACTTACAACGAGGTTGTCAATCTCACCGGTTTTGTTGAACACAAAAGATTAAACGTATAGTGTGGAAAGATATGTTTGCAGTAAAATTAAAGAGAATAATGCTTGCAGTAAGTAAAAAGAACAGGATGATTGTATCAGTGTAAAAGAAAGGACCGGGATCCATAGTTCATTAGAGGTGTCTCTCCATAAAGATAAATAACATGCTGGTGAACAAATTACAGCTGGGCGATTGACAGAATAAAGATCATACATGACAAGATGATTACTATGATTTTCGTTTGGGCATTACAACATAATACATAGACCGTAATCCAACTGCGTCTATCACTAATAATCCACCTTCCGGTTATCGTCTGAACCCCTTCCAGTATTAAGTTGCAAGCAATAGATTATCGCATTAAGCAATGTGTATAAAGTAAACAATAGAATTACCCTTAGATAAAACATTGTTGTTTTCTCCCTAGTAGCAGCAGCACATCTACAATCTTAGAAGTTATTGTCACTCTTCTAGAAAATTAGAGGCATGAACCTACTATCGAGCATAAATACTCCCTCTTGGAGTCACAAGCATTTACGTGGCCAGAGTATCTACTAGCAACAGAGAGCATGCAAGATCACAAATAACATATGACAAGTATATAATCGATCTCAACATAGTATTCAATATTCATCGATCCCAGCAAACACAACATGTATCATTACATAAAGATGATCTTGATCATGATAGACAGCTCACAAGATCTAAACATGAGGCACAAATTGGAGAAGACAACCATCTAGTTACTGCTATGGACCCATAGTCCAGGGATGAACTACTCACGCATCACTTCGGAGGCGGGCATGGCGATATAGAGGCCTCCGGTGATGATCTCCCCCTCCGGCAGGGTGTCGGGAAAAGCTTCAGAACCCTCCCGAGTTAGGATCTGTGATGGCGGCCGCGACGGAAATTTTCATGGATGTGGGATCGGGTGTTTAGGTTTTTCCCGAGATCGTGAATAAATAGGCAGAAGGGCTATGTCAGTGGAGGCCAGGGGGCCCACACCACCCCTTGGCGCGGGCCACACCCTGGTCGCGCCATGGGGTGGTCTGGCCGCCTTGTGGCGCCTCCTCGTCCCCCCTCTGGACTCTGTCTTCGTTACGGTAAAATATTGACTTCGGCTTTTGTTCCGTACAATTCCGAGAATATTTCCTGTATGACTTTTTTGAAATACAAAACAGCAGAAAACATGGAACTAGCTGTCGTTTCCTATTCGACGGTACCTCGGAGGAGGGATCCTCACGAGGGGGAGAAGAAGTAGGGGCCATCGGGCGGAGAGTCCTCGGGACGGTGGTACGCGAGTTACCCAGCTTCGGAACACCTGCACGATGACAGGGCCTACTGCTGCTTGTCTGGAATTATCTGGGCGCTTTCACGTTGTTACAATGAGTTGTGGTTGTGCCTATAGGGCTTCCAGGATCCGGCTTATAAATGCGCTCGGATCTAGGGTTTACACGGAGAGTCCTAGCCGGAATACAAGATTCCTATCTATGGAATATTACATTGTCGTGCACGTCACGGATCCACCTTTCCTTATACGTCGTATTGGATCCGGATACTTCATGGGCCTTCACGGATACGACTACCTGTATAGGTCGGTTGAGATCCGGTCCTGTTCCTGGGCTGGACTTCATCCATCTTCTATCAACAGCAACTGGGCCGCCCGATGGGCCGTATGCCACCATCACGACCTGTGGGCCACCCGGGCTTGCCGGATCCAGACCACGTCGTTGATATACCCATAAAGTATCCCACAACAGTAGCCCCCGAAGTTTTTGAGATTCGTCATTCCACCGTCTATTTCTGCCCGGATCCGAAGAGAATCTTGAAGAGCTTCCAAAACTTCTTTGTTTCCGATTTCATTCAACCAGAAATCATTGGTTCTTCTGTAACGGTAACTTAGCAGATTTCTCGCCCACGTTGCACGTAACTTCCTTTTTTCCCGCGCTAAATTTTTGGATTTGCGAATCTTCAGCCGAAAATTTCAGACACGTTTAGTTAGGTCACCATGATACGTCTCAAACGTATCTATAATTTCTTATGTTCCATGCTACTTTTATGATGATACTCACATGTTTTATACACACTTTATGTCATTATTATGCATTTTCCGGCACTAACCTATTGACGAGATGCCGAAGAGCCAGTTGCTGTTTTCTGCTGTTTTTGGTTTCAGAAATCCTACAAAGGAAATATTCTCGGAATTGGACGAAATCAACGCCTAGGGTCTTATTTTTCCACGAAGCTTCCAGAAGACCGGGTGGGATACGAAGTGGGGCCACGAGGTGGCCAGACCATAGGCCGGCGCGGCCAGGGAGGGGCCCGCGCCGCCCTATGGTGTGGGTCCCTCGCGCCGCCTCCAACCCTACCCTTCCGCCTACTTATAGCCTTCGTCGCGAAAACCCCAGTACCGAGAGCCACGATACGGAAAACCTTCCAGAGATGCCGCCGCCGCCAATCCCATCTTGGGGGATTCAGGAGATCGCCTCTGGCACCCTGCCGGAGAGGGGAATCATCTCCCGGAGGACTCTTCATCACCATGATCGCCTCCGGATTGACGTGTGAGTAGTTCACCCCTGGACTATGGGTCCATAGCAGTAGCTAGATGGTTGTCTTCTCCTCATTGTGCTATCATGTTAGATCTTGTGAGCTGCCTATCATGATCAAGATCATCTATTTGTAATGCTACATGTTGTGTCTGTTGGGATCCGATGAATATGGAATACTATGTCAAGTTGATTATCAATCTATCATATATGTTGTTTATGTTCTTGCATGCTCTCCGTTGCTAGTAGAGGCTCTGGCCAAGTTGATACTTGTAACTCCAAGAGGGAGTATTTATGCTCGATAGTGGGTTCATGCCTCCATTGAATGCCGGGATGTGACAGAAAGTTCTAAGGTTGTGGATGTGCTGTTGCCACTAGGGATAAAACATCAATGCTTTGTCTAAGGATATTTGTGTTGATTACATTACGCACCATACTTAATGAAATTGTCTGTTGTTTGCAACTTAATACTGGAAGGGGTGCGGATGCTAACCCGAAGGTGGACTTTTTAGGCATAGATGCATGCTGGATAGTGGTCTATGTACTTTGTCGTAATGCCCTGATTAAATCTCATAGTAGTCATCGTGATATGTATGTGCATTGTTATGCCCTCTCTATTTATCAATTGCCCAACTGTAATTTGTTCACCCAATATGCTATTTATCTTATGGGAGAGACACCACTAGTGAACTGTGGACCCCGGTCCATTCTTTTACATCTGAAATACAATCTACTGCAACACTTGTTCTTTATTGTTCTTCGCAAACAAACATCATCTTCCACACCATACATTTAATCCTTTGTTTACAGCAAGCCGGTGAGATTGACAACCTCACTGTTAAGTTGGGGCAAAGTATTGTGATTGTGTTGTGCAGGTTCCACGTTGGCGTCGGAATCCCTGGTGTTGCGCCGCACTACACTCCGTCACCAACAACCTTCACGTGTTCCTTGACTCCTACTGGTTCGATAACCTTGGTTTCTTACTGAGGGAAAACTTGCTGTTGTACGCATCACACCTTCCTCTTGGGGTTCCCAACAGACGTGTGTTAACTACACGCCAGCAAAGATATTTTCTGGCATCGTTGCCGGGGAGATCAAGACACGCTGCAATGGGAGTCTCCCACTTCCAATCTCTTTACTTTGTTTTTGTCTTGCTTTACTTTATTTTATTTACTGCTTTGTTTGTTCTCTATATCAAAAATACAAAAAAATAGTTACTAATTTTATTTTATTCACTGTCTTGTTTGCGTTCTCTATATTAAAAACACAAAAAATTAGTTACTTGCATTTACTTTATTTTGTTATCATGACTAGTCCTGTAGTTGTTATTCTATCACCCGAGGAATCGATCTTTACTTTTAAACAAGGTGGTGAAGAGAGTTTTAAAGAAGCTTGGTCTAGAATTTTTGATTCTTATAGTAAAACTAAACCTAAAATGACTCTAAGTTTGCTTCTTAGTAACTTCTATTTTAGGCTTATTCTTCGCTATAGATATGCCTTAGATGTTGTAGTAGGAGGAGATTTCCTTCACTGTGATGGGGATCAAGCTTTTAATGCCATAAGAAAAGTGATTACATCATCTAGCTCCACTAATAATTTTGATTCATCTCTTGCTAGCATTCATAATAGATTAAACACCCTCGAGATAAATATATCTTGTTTAAAGGAAGGGTACAACCAGATTCGCGAATATTATGATTATGTTCCAGTAAGTTTTGAACCTTCAATGTGGGTGCCTACTATTAATGTTGCTATTTGTGGTGAAACTTTTCATGCCCGTTGTGATATTATGTCTGAGTTTTGCCTTATGCCTAAAAGAATTTATGAATCTTTGAAACTTTGGGAACTTACTGAAGGAGGAGAAGGAATAACTCTTACTGATAACTCTGTTATAATTCCTATGGGTATAGCTGAAAGGGTGTTCACAACCTTTCTCGGAAGAACGGTATCCACTGATTATCTCGTTGTTGAATGTGTAGGGACAGGACAAATCACACTTGGAAGGTCCCTGCTGAAACTCGTGGGAGCAATCATAGATGTGAGGAAGGGCACTCTAAATTTTACCTCTACGCCCGGATGCGGTCATATATTCCCTAAACCAAAGAGTAAGAATAAGAGTAAGAAGAGTAGGCGCAAGGCCCCTGGTAAGAATGATAATGTTTCATCTCTTGATGTTACTTGATTCACACTTTCTGCGCCTAGCTGAAAGGCGTTAAAGAAAAGCGCTTATGGGAGACAACCCATTATTTTACTTCTGCACTTTTGTTTTATATTTGAGTCTTGGAAGTTTTTACTACTGTAGCAACCTCTCCTTACCTTTATTTTATTGCATTGTTGTGCTAAGTAAAGTCTTTGATAGTAATGTTCATACTAGATTAGGATTACTGCGCAGAAACAGATTTCTTACTGTCACAAAATTGAGTAGCCCCGTCTGTAGGTAACTCAGAAAATTCTGCCAATTTACGTGCGTGATCCTCGGATATGTACGCAACTTTCATTCAATTTGAGCTTTTTCATCTGAGCAAGTTAAGTGCCCCAGAAAAATTCGTCTTTACGGACTGTTCTGTTTTGACACATTCTGCCTTTTATTTCGCATTGCCTGTTTTGCTATGTTTTATGGATTTCTTTGTTCCATTAACTTTCAGTAGCTTTGTGCAATGTCCAGAAGTGTTAAGAATGATTATGTCACCTCTGAATATATAAATTTTCAATTATGCACTAACCCTCTAATGAGTTTGTTTTGAGTTTGGTGTGGAGGAAGTTTTCAAGGGTCAAGAGAGGAGGATGATACAATATGATCAAGAAGAGTGAAAAGTCTAAGCTTGGGTATGCCCCCGTGGTCCATCCCTGCATATTTCAAGAAGACTCAAGCATCTAAGCTTGGGGATGCCCAAGGCATCCCCTTCTTCATCGACAACTTATCAGGTCACCTCTAGTGAAACTATATTTTTATTCAATCACATCATATGTGCTTTACTTGGAGCGTCTGTTTGCTTTTATTTTTTTGTTTTTGTTTGAATAAAATCGGATCCTAGCATTCTTTGTATGGGAGAGAGACACGCTCCGCTGTTGCATATGAACACATGTGTTCTTAGTGTTACTCTTAATGTTCATGGCGAAGGTTGAAACTGCTTCGTTCATTGTTATATGGTTGGAAACAGAAAATGCTTCATGTGGTAATTGGTATAATGTCTTGAATAATTTGATACTTGGCAATTGTTGTGCTCATATAGATCATGTTTAAGCTCTTGCATCATGTACTTTGCACCTATTAATGAAGAACTACATAGAGCTTGTTAAAATTTGGTTTGCGTGATTGGTCTCTCTGAGTCTAGATATTTTCTGGTTAAGGTGTTTGAACAACAAGGAAGACAGTGTAGAGTCTTATAATGCTTGCAATATGTTATTATGTAAAGTTTTGATGTACCGGTTTATACTTGAGTTTGCTTCAAACAACCTTGCTAGCCTAAGCCTTGTATTGAGAGGGATTACTTCTCGTGCATCCAAATCCTTGAGCCAAAAACTATGCCATTTGTGTCCACCATACCTACCTACTACATGGTATTTCTCTGCCATTCCAAAGTACATTACTTGAGTGCTACCTTTAAAAAATTTCATTCCTTGTCTTTGCAATACATAGCTCATGGGAAAATAGCCTTAAAAACTATTGTGGTAAAGAATATGTAGCTTATGTATCTTATTTCTTATAAGTTGCTTGTTGAGCGATAACCATGTTTCTGGGGACGCCATCAACTTTTACACCTTTGTTGAATATCATGTGAGTTGCTATGCATGTTCGTCTTGTCTGAAGTAAGGGCGATTTTCATGATCAAATGGTTTGAGTATGCATATTGCTAAAGGAAGAACATTGGGCCGCTAACTAAAGCCATGAACCATGGCGGAAGTTTCAGTTTGGACACTAATCCTCAATATCTTATGAGAATATTATCTGTTGTTGAATGCTTAAGCATTAAAAGAGGAGTCCATTATCTGTTGTCTATGTTGTCCCGGTATGGATGTCTAAGTTGAGAATAATCAAAAGCGAGAAATCCAATGCGAACTTTCTCCTTAGACCTTTGTACAGGTGGCATAGAGGTATCCCTTTGTGACACTTGGTTGAAACATATGTTATGCAATGATAATCCGTGTTAATCCAAGCTAATTAGGACAAGGTGCGAGCACTATTGGTATTCTATGCATGAGGCTTGCAACTTATAGGATGTCTTATACATAACACATATGAATTATTACTACCGTTGACAAAATTGTTTCTATGTTTTCAAAATGAAAAGCTCTAGCACAAAAATAGTAATCCATGCTTCCCTCTGCGAAGGGCCATTCTTTTACTTTATGTTGAGTTAGTTTACCTACTTCTTTCTATCTTAGAAGCAAACACTTGTATCAACTGTGTGCATTAATTCTTACATGTTTACCTATTGCACTTGTTATATTGCTTTATGTTGACAATTATCCATGAGATATACATGTTGAAGTTGAAAGCAACTGCTGAAACTTATATCTTCCTTTGTGTTGCTTCAAAGCTTTCTACTAAGAAATTATTGCTTTATGAGTTAACTCTTATGCAAGTCTTATTGACGCTTGTCTTGAAAGTACTATTCATGAAAAGTCTTTGCTATATGATTCAGTTGTTTAATCATTGTCTTTACCATTGCTTCGAATCGCTGCATTCATCTCATATGCTTTACAATAGTATTGATCAAGATTATGGTAGCATGTCACTTCAGAAATTATCATTGTTATCGTTTACCTACTCGAGGGCGAGTAGGAACTAAGCTTGGGGATGCTTGATACGTCTCAAACGTATCTATAATTTCTTATGTTCCATGCTACTTTTATGATGATACTCACATGTTTTATACACACTTTATGTCATTATTATGCATTTTTCGGCACTAACCTATTGACGAGATGCCGAAGAGCCAGTTGTTGTTTTCTGCTGTTTTTGGTTTCAGAAATCCTACAAAGGAAATATTCTCGGAATTGGACGAAATCAACGCCCAGGGTCTTATTTTTCCACGAAGCTTCCAGAAGACCAGGTGGGATACGAAGTGGGGCCACGAGGTGGCCAGACCATAGGCCGGCGCGGCCAGGGAGGGGCCCACGCCGCCCTATGGTGTGGGCCCCTCGCGCCGCCTCCAACCCTACCCTTCCGCCTACTTATAGCCTTCGTCGCGAAAACCCCAGTACCGAGAGCCACGATACGGAAAACCTTCCAGAGACGCCACCGCCGCCAATCCCATCTCGGGGGATTCAGAAGATCGCCTCCGGCACCCTGCTGGAGAGGGGAATCATCTCCCAGAGGACTCTTCATCACCATGATCGCGTCCGGATTGATGTGTGAGTAGTTCACCCCTGGACTATGGGTCCATAGCAGTAGCTAGATGGTTGTCTTCTCCTCATTGTGCTATCATGTTAGATCTTGTTAGCTGCCTATCATGATCAAGATCATCTATTTGTAATGCTACATGTTGTGTTTGTTGGGATCCGATGAATATGGAATACTATGTCAAGTTGATTATCATTCTATCATATATGTTGTTTATGTTCTTGCATGCTCTCCGTTGCTAGTAGAGGCTCTGGCCAAGTTGATACTTGTAACTCCAAGAGGGAGTATTTATGCTCGATAGTGGGTTCATGCCTCCATTGAATCTGGGACATTGACAGAAAGTTCTAAGGTTGTGGATGTGCTGTTGCCACTAGGGATAAAACATCAATGCTTTGTCTAAGGATATTTGTGTTGATTACATTACGCACCATACTTAATGAAATTGTCTGTTGTTTGCAACTTAATACTGGAAGGGGTGCGGATGCTAACCCGAAGGTGGACTTTTTAGGCATAGATGCATGCTGGATAGCGGTCTATGTACTTTGTCGTAATGCCCTGATTAAATCTCATAGTAGTCATCGTGATATGTATGTGCATTGTTATGCCCTCTCTATTTGTCAATTGCCCAACTGTAATTTGTTCACCCAACATGCTATTTATCTTATGGGAGAGACACCACTAGTGAACTGTGGACCCCGGTCCATTCTTTTACATCTGAAATACAATCTAGTGCAATACTTGTTCTTTACTGTTCTTTGCAAACAAACATCATCTTCCACACCATACATTTAATCCTTTGTTTACAGCAAGCCGGTGAGATTTACAACCTCACTGTTAAGTTGGGGCAAAGTATTGTGATTGTGTTGTGCAGGTTCCACGTTGGCGCCGGAATCCCTGGTGTTGCGCCGCACTACACTCCGTCACCAACAACCTTCACGTGTTCCTTGACTCCTACTGGTTCGATAACCTTGGTTTCTTAGTGAGGGAAAACTTGCTGCTGTACGCATCACACCTTCCTCTTGGGGTTCCCAATAGACATGTGTTAACTACACGCCAGCACACCACTACGTCCATTTCACCGCTTTTGACCTAAGACACGTGGCGATCATCCAACGGTGCGACCGTTCCGTTCCCACCGTAGGATCCGACTCACAAATCTCCGCGTGAGGCCTATAATACCCCATGCGCACTATCACTTTCACTCTTTCACTGCCCTCACCACTTCGTCTTCTTCCCCGCGCCGCCCGCCAGATCTCACTTCCGGCGAACTCCTTCCCGGAAAGCTTCAAACGTCGCCACTCCAAGGTATTCTTCGACTCGAGCTGCTCGCGTTTGACCGTGAAATCGTCTCCGCCGCCGATTCGTGGCCTCGCCGGAGGCCTGCGCGTCAAGTCCGGGAGCTTCTTCCTCGACGGCGTCATGGGGAACCGCCACGCCATTGCCGGTAAGTCCACCGGACTCGTAGAAGATAACTTAGCTAGTTCCGGCTACTTAAGTGTTTCACCATATATATGCATGCAGCCGGAAATATGTCCACTAGTTCGCCTAAGTTCACTGGTAGCTCTTCGATTAGCCCATAGCCAAACTCACCGGATCCAACCTTTGTTGAACCGTTAGCATTCCTTCCGCCCAACATTTCCGATATTAGGCTAGATCAACCTTTCTCCGCCTCTTCCAGCAATATCCTCGGCCGGATCCCAACACCCCAAGAGATCCATGAAGAACCAGAAGGACAAGCAAGGATGGCTGCCAAAGTACAAGAGGTTGAACAGAAGAAGGTTTCTAAAGCCCGGAACCGTGAAGGCGAGAAGGGACAATGGTGGCCTTGCGAAGTCACTGAGTCGGAGCTCAAAGCCTTCGCCGAGGAGGGCTTCATCGCTCCGGACACCTGGAGTTTCCAAAAGGACTCCAGCACTCCAAACCCAGAGCCTGATGAACGCGTCTTCACCAAAGCCTGGGTGGAGCGCGGTCTGTCTCTTCCTCCCTCCGAGTTCTTCTTGTCAGTGCTTAGCACTTATGGCCTCCAGCCACACAACATATGCCCCAATTCCTATCTCCTTCTCTCCAATTTCGTGACTCTCTGCGAGGGTCACCTCAGAATTCGCCCAGACATTCGCCTCTGGCAATTCTTCTACCGAGTCAAGAAAGAGACCAAGGATAAGGTCATGGTGAATTGCGGAAGCATGACGTTCGTGCTCCGCCCCCAAAGGATGTTTCTGGCTCTTGCCTCCCACGAGTCTGTCCGGTACTGGAATGCCGGATGGTTCTGCGTGAAGAACGTGTCAGTTCCGGGCGTCCACGACGGCCTCCCCGCATTTGTCAACAAACCTCCGGGGGAGCTGGCCAGCTGGAGTCTCATCCCCGCCCTTTCCCAGTATCCGGAACTGGACAAGGCTGCTCGGAGGATCTCTTGGCTAGTCCATGACGGTTTAACTGGAATGGACTTGACCTTCAGCTGGTTCACCCGCCGGATCCAGCCTCTCAAATATAATAAGTGGCTGATCTGCGAATACTTCGGGGTCGACGACCAGCTGCTGGTGACCCGGAACAATCTTCCAACGGATTCTCTGAACAAGAGGATCCGGACACTTAGCTTGTGAAGCTTACCCGGGGCCAAGAGGTCCCGGAGATCAACAAAGATATCTCCGTCAACACAAATGTCCTCCGGTACGTCTTCGCACTTAGTCATTTTGCTTCTTATACTTGAAATGTTCTAACTTTTCAATGTTTCCTCTACATTTCAATTCTTTGGCGGAGGATGGTTTCAGAAATATTTTCCGTCTTCCTGCTGGAAGGGTGGACGAGGATCCGGAGGATGATGACGAGGGGGAAGAGCAAGCTCCGAAGAAAGCTGCTCCTCGCGCGACAAAATGTCCCCGCGCCAAGGTTTCCGGCACTGATGCTGGAGCCAGCGGCGAGGCCTCTGCCAAGAAGGTAAAGACCAAGCAACCTCTGCGCCTCGACTCCAAGAAGGCGGAGCATGATCGCATCAAGCTGCTGGCCACAGCAGGGAAAGGATCACGCCCGCTGCTCCTCGGAGCCACGTAAGTGTTCAGAAATACATACTCCTCATTGTGAAGTTTAATTACTTATATTTTTGCTTTACTTGTTGTAGGAACCAGAAGGTCACCACCTCACGGGTCAATACCCAGAAGCCCATCACAAATTACTTGAAGACGTCTCCGGCCAATGGCCCTACCACCCCAGCTCCGCCAAGCACCTCCAACACAGATCCCCAACTACCTCCACCTGAAGCTCAACCCTCCCCCGATCATGCTGCCAACGCTCAAGTGGAGATTATCCTAGTGAGCAGCGAGAAAGGAGGTGGAAGCTGCTCTTCTCCAATATTTTGAATCAACCCCGATCAAGTCCAGCAAACTCCCAGGCAACTATTGATTTTTTCTAGCTCGGACTTGAGTGCGAACATTTTTTAAAAATCAAAAAATAAAAATGTATAGACAATATCTTAATCTAACCATGTGTCTGGCCATGTCGAGGAAATTGCACAAACCACCCACTTTTGCTGTCCATGTTGCACAAACTACTCACTTTTCACGTCTTTTGCAGAAAACACCAACTATACGTGTACTTGGTTGCACAGAGGTCCAAATCTGAGATTAGGCTAGTTAATAGCAAATCTTGTTACAAAACCGTGCAAATAAAAGATCAAACGAAGAACAAAAACATAGATTTTTACGTGGAAAACCCAAACGGGGAAAAACCACGGAACGCACGGCGGCGTATCACTATAATTGGAGGAGTATTACAATACACGAGATCGAGGACAAGCCCTCTATGTGCTATCAATGCTGTATCTCTCTCTAATCTATTCAATGACTACCTTGGACTATATATAGGGGCAAACAACTCTCTTTCTTGGGACACAAAATAGAGTTGTATTGTGCTACTTCTAGCACGTTTAGAATGCCATAGTCCGTTAGGACTCCTTCCATAGTACAACAAGTAAATAGATTTCGGGTCATATTCAACAATCTCCACCTTGAGCAGAAATCCCTTGCAACAGTCAAAGATAGCATTCAACTCCTCAACAAAAGTCATCACAAGTAAACCTTTTGCCTTGAAACGTATATAGGACTAATAAACTTCTCATGAAGTCAAATTGAGCAAATGAATCTTGGGTCGTCCAGAAAACAACACAGCTGTAAACAAAGCAGACAAACAAACTTGGATCTCCAATAGAATCCAAAAAAAGTCTGAGTCTGTGCCACTGACCTCAAAGAAAAAGAAACTGCTCAATCATCAAATCACATAAGTCATTATATCTCCTGTGGTGCTTGAACGAGCGCATAGCTCATAGTGCAACATCTTCGTGCACATAACATTGTGAAGAACTCATCTCATGGAATCTGAACGTGCTACAAACACAAAGCACAAACCTCGACAAAAATACTCATACAATAGCATATGGTACGAAAGACATCACGTACACCAAAAAAACTGCCGACTTCAAATGGTTAATGGAAATCTATGACATGGTAAAAAACTGCCTTGTAGAACAATTTTCGGATGATGGAACCTGAAACATGTAATGGAGTTTTAACTCTGGAATAGACCCCTCTTGAAAGAGCATAGACAACTGAATTGCACTGAAAACTTAATAGTACTAAATGTTGTAGTATCTAGCAGAAAATGAATCTCCTTCTTGCACCTCAAACAATCCTCATCACGAACGTAAGTAACAAAGCAAAACCTTCACATGCATAACAACAAAAAACTCGGAGAGCAAAGAGTATAATGCTGACTACATGTAAAGTTGGTGTTTTCTGCAAAAGACGTGAAAAGTGAGTGATTTGTGCAACATAGACAACAGTAGTGAGTGTTTTGTGCAATTTCCTCAGCCATGTCCCTTCGTGTGGCGGTGTTACTGGTGTGTAGGTAGCACAACTTGAACCCATTAAGTCGAAGAGTGAGGTGGACCCGCCTGTCTGAAATGTCCCCAAGTTTTGCATTCATATTGGCGGGATAGCTGAAATTTGAACCAGTGGTAATGTCCCATCTATCCCTGACTCAGGCAATTGTAACATCTCAACCGCGTCTGAGGTCAAGGATATTGTAGTATTTTTAACCAAGGGCACCATAACCCGAACCCAGCCGAAATGAGCATGGTTTTCCCCATTTCAACAAACCCTAGATCCGCCTCTACCTCTGCCTCTGCCTCCGCCTCCGTCTCCGGCCACATCCACCACCGTCCTTAGCCGATTTCTCCGTCCCTTTATTCTTACAGATCCCTGCCGCTTCGGTCACATCGTGGCCCTCCATTCATCTCCGTCCCTGCCGGTGTCATTCACGCCCGTCTCAGTCAGCATTGGTGCGGAGCAACAACATAGAAATGGGTATACTCTACTTTTACGCCTAGTTAACTCGACTGTTTCTTGATCTGCCCGATTGTATGGTTGATCTTGCTAGTTGGCGGTTCATTTGTTTGTTTTTATAGATCTCGGAAGAAGATAGTTGGTTATTCTAGAAGATATTCCCTGTAAGATGTTTTAGGTTCTTATAAAGTAGACTAGATACAAACTAAAGTGAGTGAACACCTAGATAGTACTAAAAATAGACTAGATACAAACTAAAGTGGGTGAACTAAAGAAAGTGCTTCAACATCTTATATTTCCAAAAGGAGGGAGTAGTTGGTTATTTTAAAGGATTTGTCGGGTGCACCTTAATTTCGTTGGTTCTAATTTCTTAAATTTGTGTCTCTGCATCTTTTTTTCCCTCTGTTCATCCCTCACGCACATCATAATACACATGTCTTTTATGTCGTTACTATCCCATTTGGATGCAGAGTAAGGAAGGTTGAAATAAGGCTTCCTGGTTGTAACTCATTTAAGTTCTACTCTTCCAAGCCAAGTTCCTGTGGAAAAGTCTAGTAAAAGGGGAGGGTTAGTTTCCTAGTTCTTTATGCACGTTTAGTAGGTAACTTCCTCCCTCTAACATAGGTAATGATGATACAAGACCATGACCTTAGAGATATTGAATTCCACAATGCGGCAGTAGTGATGTTTGTTGTATTTAGTAAGTTACTTCTAGGAGTACCACTTTAATGTTCTAAACGTTTGTTCTTTTATGTTAATCCAGACAGTGAAGGTGATTGTTCTGTTGAAAGGGGAGAAAACAAGTCAAACGGACTCAAAAGGTTGCCCCTGTCTGTGTGTGTCAAACTTCCAGTTTTCAATCCAAAAGGGAAGACAAGGCTCGAGCCTGCCATCATAGCATCAAAGTTTGCAAGAGAACACAACAATACACTCAGGAATCATGTGCCTATGCGGTCACATTGGATTAAGAACAAAGGAGACACTAGGTCAAATTGCCCCCGAAAAAAGGGATTTTTGACAAGCCTGCAGAGCACTGCAATGATCCTCATGCTAAGGTCAGTTCCATGCTACCATCTGTGTATAAGATATGCGCAAATAACCAGAAAATCTGTTCCAAGGATGAGTTATGAAGATACTGTGTCGTGTTATTATGCAGTGCACATCCTACAAAATTTGGTTAGTCGAATTTTTTTCTTTTTGAAGATTAAGAAAGATCTAAAATAGCTTGAAATAAATAATAATTGTTCCGAAGGAACCTTCTACTGAGAGTTGGCCATTGATACATTGTATAAACATAACCTTAATGAATTAACTAAATTCTTTTACTTAATTAAAATATAAAATTGGACCCGTTTAGTGTTCTAAGTTCAAAAGTCTAGTAAAGTAAAAAAATCTTCGTCAGAACAATGCGAATTTAACCAAGTATGATGGCTATCTAGTTTTATTTTCGATCAATGCATATGCTGGATGCTTCAACTATAATAACACTAATTGCATTTCCATCCATGTTGTTAACATTGCCAATTTCATGTGGAAATTTTTAACTTGTATGCTGGACAACTACTGGTACATTATAGTAAGTAGGTAACTGTTTGTATGAGCCTTTGTGCATATTGTACCTTTATACCAGATCCACGTACCTGTAAGCTGATCTCATGTATGTCTGTGATTTCAGGGAAAATAGTACAATTCTACGGATCCCATTTCTTTTGAATTATTGAAGGAGTGTCACGTCAGCCAGAAAAACGGCGTCTCCACCGCTGTACATGATGCACTAGTAAGACAGCTTTCAACGAGTCCTTTCTAACGAGAATATATCTTCCTGCATATGATAACCTTGTTTTCTCTGTGCAAACCAAGAATGAAATGAAAGAACAACTCTGTGTACCTATGGTATCTAGAGGACCTAAGAGTGAGGCCAAGGGAGTACCCACTGCAGCAATAATGAGTGACCTTGCTTCAGATCTGACGATAGAGAAGAGGGCCATCGCGGAGCTCCTGAATGTTGTTAACTCACAGCGTGATCAAATGGATGAGTTGGCCAACATTGTACAAGAAGGCGAAAAGCAACAAGATGACATGGAAGCAAGGATTTTTTTTTGACCTGGAACATCATATTCCATTAATTAGGCTCAGCAAACAGGCTGGCCTCACAGCAACTTACATCATCTGGTACCATGTCCATCCACAGCGCACGCTCAGCCGTTTGGGCAGAGCCATAAGCAGCTAATTCATGTGCTAATTTATTACACGAACGTGGAGCGAAAACTACCTCCACAGACCCAAAGTTTAACCGAATAAAAGATCGGATATCTCTGAATAAAACCCCTTCCGGCGCCAGATCAAGCTCAGCGCTTTTCAGTGCCTGTACCAGATTCATCGAGTCCGTCTCGAGCAAGACAGTACCCATTCCCCAATCGGCAGCAGCTTGTAAAGCTTCGACGCAAGCCAGCGCCTCCGTATGTATGGCAGAACATGCATGTCGGACATTGCCAGCCCCAGAGCCTCGAACTGCCCCCTGTGCGTCGCACGCGACAAAACCCATCCACCGTGGCGTGTGGCAGCATCAAATGCACCGTCGGTATTTATCTTAATAAGGTCACCTTCTGGTTTCTGCCATTGCACTGCGTGCTGAACTGTTGCCTCATTCTTTTCCCCCCGGCTTATCTGCATAGACTCTCTGGCCCAATATCGAATCTGCCCAATCACCTCAGGTATTGTCAACATCTTCTCACCAGCATTGGTTTTATTTCTATGCAACCAACACCGCCATAGCAGGCAGCAACATAGAATCTTCTTCTCATCATTGAATTGGAGGATTTCATGTACCACTGCTCCTGCATTTTCATATGTGGCCATGCGATCACATACATCTTCCAAGCCTAATTCTCTCCATATCAGCCGCGTGTCTTTGCATTTTAAAAACAGATGGGCGACATCTTCATCTAGTCTTTTGCAGCATACACACAGGGTATCACACTTAATTCCTCTCCGCTTCATGTTAGTTCTCAAAGGCAAACTATTATGTGTGAATCGCCAGATGAACTGTTTTACTTTGGGCAGACAAGGCAGATCCCAAAGTTTTTTCCAAAAAACAGTTTCATGTACGTCTCCCGAGCTAGTCTGCATTTCTGAATCCCGATGCCTTACATATACCTTGTATGCCAACTTCACCGAGAAAATTCCCTTGTTGTCAAAAAACCAAGTAGGGTAATCTTCAAACTCCGGTCTAACAGGTGTTGACAGAATTACCGTTGCATCCATTTCCCAAAAATTCTCTCTCACAAGTTGCTCATCCCATTGTCCTGTATACGGATCAAGCAACTCTGCCACATGTGTGAGGAGGTATTGTCTCCGCGGCGTAAGTGGCTGCCTACATCCCTCTCGGTTCAACCAGGGATCTGACCAAATATTGATCGTAGTCCCATCTCCAATCCTCCAAATTAAGCCTTCTTTCATCAATTGAACCCCTTTAAGAATACTCCTCCACGAGTAAGATATACCATGTGTGGGGGTAGCTTCCAGTAAAGAGGAGTCTGGAAAGTACCGAGCTTTTAGAACCCGAGCACATAACGAATCTGGGTTTGTCAGCATCCTCCATGCTTGTCTCGCCAACATCGCCATATTGAATCCATATAAATCACGGAACCCCAACCCTCCTTCACTCTTCGGCTTGGATAGTAACTCCCAACTAAGCCAGTGCATTTTATTCTCTTTATCATTCTGAGACCACCAGTACCTACAAATGATGGCACTCATTTCTTCACACAATGTCTTTGTAAGGTCAAAACATGACATCGCGAAAGTCGGTATTGCTTGGGCACAAGCTTTGATCAGTATGTCTTTCCCTGCACGTGATAACATCCTCTCCATCCAACCTTGGATCCGTTTCCACAGCCTATCTTTTAGTTACTCAAAGGTTTTTGCTCTAGACCTTCCCACATAGACTGGTAATCCAAAATATTTCTCAGTTTTTGCTTCTGCTCTGATATGCAATTCTTCCAGCACCTGAGCCTTGCATTGTTCACTAGTGTTTGAACTAAATAGGACCGAAGACTTGTCATAATTGACAGTTTGTCCCGAGCACACCTCATATAGCTGTAGTATATTCTGCAGAGATTTGGCACTTGCACTATTAGCTTTGATAAGTACCAGTGAATCATCTGCAAACAAAAGATGGTTGAAACTCGGGGCATTTTGACAAATTTTGATCCCCTCTAATTCTCCACTTATTTCTGCCATATTCAGCATAGATGAAAAACCCTCAGCACATAGCAAGAACAGATATGGGGATAATGGATCTCCTTGCCGCAGTCCCCTTTGAGGGATGATCGTTTCAGAAAGCGAGCCATTGATTTTGACTTGGTAGCTCACTGAGGAAATGCATAACATAATGAGTTCAATCCATTTCTCAGCAAAACCCATTCGCCTCATTACTTGCTCCATAAAAGCCCATTCAACCCGATCATATGCCTTACTCATATCCAATTTGACCGCAGCATAGCCATCTTTTCCACTTTTCTTCCCCTTCATAAAGTGTGTGCACTCATATGCCAGTAAAATATTGTCAGTGATAAGTCGTCCAGGGACAAAAGCACTTTGGTTTGGCGAGATTATCTCCTCCAGAATTTGTTTGAGCCTATTCACCAGGATCTTTGAAATTATTTTGTACACCACATTACACAAGCTTATTGGGCGGAGGTCCTTCATACTATCAGGATCTGTCACCTTGGGTATCAAGACTATACATGTTTCATTCCAACCGGGCGGCATTGGACCCCCATTAAGAACCTGGAGTACTTCCTCTGTAACCTTCTCTCCCACCACATCCCAGAACTTTTTATAGAAAAGTGAATGCATACCATCAATTCCCGGGGCTTTCAGGTCCCCAATACTCTCTAATGCCTCCACCACTTCTTCCGAGGTGAATTCCTTACATAGCATCCCATTCATAGCATCTGTTACTCTCGGCTGAATATAACCCAAGAGCTCATCCATTCGGGAACCTGTAGAAGAGGTAAAAAGTTTTGAGAAATAGTTAGTCGCCACTTCTTTCATGGCCTCCTCCTCCTCCACCACCCCACCATCCTCCCTTTTCAGCTTCATAATTCGATTCATTTTCTTCCTCTCTGAAGTGAAAGTATGAAAGAACTTCGTGTTTCTATCACCATTCCTCAGCCACGATACATGGGCCCTTTGTTTCCAGTATAGTTCTTTCTGATCTTCAAGTCTGCTGAGATTAAATCGTAAGATCTCTTCCTTGTGAACTTGCTCGGCACTAATATTTTTCCTTCTCCAAGCTTCCAATTCCTTTTTCAATTTGCTAATGCGCTTCTCCAGATCACCAAGGATATTCCGGCTCCAATCAACCAACTCTCCTAGAACCCCTTTCACCGCCCCCATCACACCCTTCCCTTCCACCTCCACTCCTCTCTCCCAAGTGTTCTCCACAATGCCCCTGCAATCCTCCTCTTCCAACCACCTTGCTTCAAACCTTGGGATTGAGCTCCGAGCTGAACTCTTCTTCAGACACACACCTCCATGTGTATCCACAATCACAGGTCTGTGATCCGAATGACGTGGGTCACCATTCATGACCTTATATGCCGGGAACCGCTACCTCCAACTTTCCGATTCCACAGCTCGGTCCAACCGCTCTTTGATGTATCTCTCCGCTGAGTGAGAGTGATTTCTCCAAGTGAAAGCATCACCTACGAACCCAAGATCATCGAGCTCACACACCTCAAGAGTCTCTTTGAATCTATCCATCTGTATTTGGGGTTTTGGTACACCACCCTCCTTTTCCCATGAGTGCAAAATCTCATTAAAATCACCAATGCATAACCGCGGTTTATTATTTTGATGCTTCAGTGTGCGCAATAACCTCCAAGTTTTCTCCCTCTCTTCTGTCTTTGGTTCACCATAAAAACCCGTAAACCTCCATACGAATCCATCAGCCTCAGTTATTTCCGTGTCAATATGATACTTTGACATAAAAGGCAGGACTCTTAGATTCACTGTATTCTTCCAGAAAATAACTAAACCACCACTTTGTCCCTCACAGTCCTTCGCCATCATATTTGGCATTTCCAGTTTCCAGCGCAACCAATCTAACTTCTCCCGCTTCATTTTTGTTTCAGACAGGAAAAGCACATCAGGGTCCTCCTTCTTTTTGAGGTCCAAATGACCTCGAACAGCCGGGCCATTCCCCAAACCCCGACTGTTCCATCCGACACACTTCATTGGGTCATGCAGGGCTGTTCTGACAGCCCCGCTCCATATTGGTTTAAATCGACACCTTCCTCCATGACTACATCCATTTCCTTTGCCTTCTTATTTTTTGGTGATTCATCTGTCTCCATTTCCTCTCCCTGCCTTTTAATTCCCAGTTTAAGCTCACTATCTTTTTTCTCCCCCTTATTCCCAGCTCGATCCACCCTTTTATACTTTCTCAGTTTCGTCTCAGTTCCATTATTACTTTTATCGGACACCACTAAAACTGCCTCCTGACTGGAACTACTATTTTTCTTCTCCACCTTTTGTAAATCATTCACCATCCCCTCACTCTCATCCTTATTTTCTCTACCACCCCCAACCACACCTTCCTTTTCATTCTCCACACGTGTCATGGGCACCTTCTCCAAGCTTCCTAGATTCTCCCTCCCAACAGCAACTTCTAGTTTTTCCTTCGTTCCATTGCTTGCTTTTTCCTTCCCTCCATTTGTCAACATCAAAGTGCTCAACCCTTCCTTCACATTCCCCCCTTCAGTACTCCCGCTGCCCTTCGATAGTGATTCATTCCTTCTCCAGGACGGACCGTCGCTTCCTTGGTCACTTCCCCTACTACCCCAGCTTCCTTGCCTCCCTTTCCCACCACCACCCCCAAATCTTCTTTGTTCCCCATAGCTGGTTCGTTTTGGTGGCATCCATTTTAGCTCTCTTCCATACTGAGCTACCTCTCCCTTCTTTAGATTTATGGAACACACTTTATCAATATGGCCAATGATACCACATGTGTAACAAAAGTCAGGCAAGTACTCATACTCAAAGGGACACCAACTTGTTCTCTTTCCTTCTGCAATATCGATCATCGTACCCCTCATCAGTGGTTTTGTGATCGTGAGCCGAACTTGCACACGTAGATATTTCCCCATTGCAAGGATTGAGAAGTTAGGCGAGATAATACTAAATCAAAGATAGAAAGTTTCACCCAGATAATGTCATGTCTGACGTCGAACGGTTGAAATGCTATTTTTTCCTCTCCTTGTTCTTGCTAGTTGTACTTTTATTCTGATGGTCCACAATGTCTAAGATTTTATTATGGGCCTGTAATTCTTCTTGAGGACTTACAAATCTGTAATATTTTATTATTTGAGGAGATCGAATCTGTAATAATTAATAATAGCAGACGTTTTGAATCCTAACCTATAATACCTGACGTTTTGAATCCTAACCACGTCAGCTATTATAATTAATAAAAACTGACGTTGATAGGTTTCAAAATTAACTGACGTGATTACTGTTGGTTGTTTTTAAGCTATTGGGCCTTACAGCTAAATGGGCTGCAAAAAGCATATCGAGATGTTGTATTATTTGTGCTTACCATGCAAGCCGGGCCGAATTGGGCTTACCATGCAAGCCTATCTAAATATTTATGGGCACGATAGGAGGGATGTAAATTGGGCTCTCTTTTAGCATTACAATCTTTCGGCCCAGAAATCGTAATCTTAGTAAGGCTCCTTTTAACATTACGATCTTTAGGCCCTGCAAAAGTGATATTCATTGGGCTTCATTTTCTCTAATATTAATGGGCCTGACAGAAGGAATTTTAGGTGGGCTAATTTACGAATTTCGGCCTAGTAAATATAATCTTAGCACGACCTATTTTAACATAATGATCTGCAGGCCCAGTTAGTGATATTAATTGGGCCGCTATTTTTTAATATTTATGGGCCTGATACGACGAATCTTAATTGGGCCCCGTTTTTTATTAATATCTACGGTCCGTATGGATGAGATTTTAATTGGGCTGCATTCGTGTTTCCATGTGCCGCACTTTCGTTGGCACTGCTGGCACGTCCTAGGGCCACGTGTCGCACTTTCATGGGCGGTGCATGCACGTCCTAGTGCCAAGTGTCGACTTTTCATTGGCCCAGGTACGCGCATGTTACTGGTCCATTCGGTCAGGAAAGTTGTGCCACATGGCAGCCCCCAACACTGACACATGTCCACATAGTAGTTGCTGCAGTGTTAGTGTGATTGGCCCATTTGGCTCATCTTGGTTCGTCCATGTTTTGGATGACGTCATTGTAAACGACAAAGGTGATGTCACCCGACAGACTGGACACCTCAATCATTAGCCTGGTATGCCTGATGCAATGGTCGCCGAACGGGGGAGCCGACACCATGACGGAGTTTTAGCGTCACGATGATATGGGCCGAGCGGGCTCCCGGCTTAGGCGTATCGTCACGGATTCATGACGGGATGCCTTAACCATCAGTTTGGCCATCTGTGAAGCGAAGTCCGCCACGGTCCTGCAAACCGTCAGGATGAGGTCTCTGTGACGGATTTTGCACATTCGCTGACGAACTAAAATCGTTATAGAAGCCCCAATTGTTACTAGTTTAAACCTCATGCTACTCAAGTTAGGTCCCAAGTAAGTTCTTGTCATTGTAAGTATACATGTATCATTGAAAACGCCAACAGGGTACCTCTTGCCCCATGATATAGGAGTGTTCCCATACCAAAATGACAAGACAAACAGACAATAACACCTCGACAATCCTTTTATTTATTATGGGCATAGCTTTTTATTGAAGATGCGTCATAGAATGCTCACTATGGTTCGCTGTAAATTTCCACCATGAATGATGCATGGCTTAAGTTGGCCGCCCAGGCGTTTCTCTATCATATATACAAACTCCATGGACTTACAAGTTTTCATTTTATTTCACACCTCTAGGCATCCATAAACAAAGGAACATGATATGAACTAAATAGGAATAAGTGCAATGTTGAAAGCGGGCCCCATGAAAACATGGTTGTGCTAACTCCCAACTCGTAATTTGCAAGCATATAATCTTCAGAATATAGTCACAATGGCTCAATTTATTAGGTGCAAGAAAGTAAATTTGTCATCAAGTTCGTGAGAGCTTCACTAACTAATTTTCTCATAACAAAATTTAATTTGGAAGATAGATAAAAAAATGATGAATATACTTGGAATAGCAATGATGCTAGTAGGTAGATATGGTGGACACTTTTGGAAAACATTAGTTTTTAGTGGTTGGATGCACGAGTAGAGCTCATACTCAGTACATGCGAAAGCTAGCAAAAGACTGGGAGCGACCAACTAAGAGAGCAATAATGGCCATAATCATGCATAGCGACAAAACATTATTAATCAAAGCATAAAATGATATTACAAATCAAAAACTAAATAATCATAGAGGCTTTAGTTTACTGATTTGTAGTCATAATATGGTATAAGCATGTGCCAAGTCAACCCAATAAAGCATCAAAGGAGAATACCACTATATTATGCTTTGCATGATGGAAACAACACATGATTCTTTCAATGACACATTTAGAACTCTAAGCTATTTGAGACAAGTAATGCTACAACAATAAATACTAAGCATATAATAATAACATCCAACATGACATGCCAAAGTCTATGCCACAGTCTAAACAAGCTTCCTTTTGCATCACTATAAGCATGAAACATTTTACTCGTCTCCAACACCAATCAACTTATTTGAAACAACTCTCATAGATAATAATCAATATGGACAAGAGATCTAATCATACATGAATAAAGAAAACTAACAAGCTCTAAACAAAATAAGAATAGAAAACCAAGAGCTAAACGCAGTAATAGCAAACTAGAACACTCGCAGAACAATAAAAGAGAAAACTAGAGCGTTCTATGCAATTAAAACGGGGTGTGTCATTATCCAATACAAATATATTGGGATCCAACCATATGCTACTGGAAACAAAACAAAAAAAAACTTAAAACAAAAATAAAGATCCTCCAAGAACAACACATAGCATATGAAGCAATAAAAATATAGTGCATAGAAAGATGACCTGATGCTTTATTGATGAATCAAGGCATCCCCAAGCTTTGACGCTTGTACCTCTTGGATATTTCTTGGGGTGACATGGAAATTCCCAAGCTTGAGATTTTGTTCATACTTCATCTCATTACATCATTCTTCTCTCCCTACACTTGAAAACTTCCTTCATACAAAACTTCACACAATTCTTATTAATAGCATCAGTGCAATCAAAATAACAAATCCACTTACATTCATTTCTAACATATATCAAACATCTATTAAAGCATTAGCTACTTTAACAACTTATTCAAAAATCTCCTTCCTCAAAAGAACTCAAAAAGAAAGAGATTAAGAGGCAAATGCAAATAGTGACAGAAATCTATCAAAACAGAACAGCAGGTAAAGATCGATTTTTCGAAAATCTTCTGTTGCTCATATAGAAAAGTGTTCAACTAAGGAAAGTTAGATAATAACCTAGGGAATATGCTCAAAAATTGGCAGCTCAAAATTACGTTATGTCTGGTAATACGATTTTTTTGGTGACAACACATAATCTGTTTCAGGACAGCAACTTCCCAAATCTTACTTTCTTCCTATTAGAGGCTATTGTTGGCACAAAAACGAAATAAAAATGATAAGGAGAGGTTATTACAGAGGTAATAACTTCCAAGACTCAACAAAAGAAAAATTACAAAAATAAAATATGGGTCATCTCCCAAGAATGCTTTTCTTTAACGCCTTTTGGCTGGGCGTAGAAAAAGAGCTAGCATCAAGTATTATCAAGTGAAGAAGCATCAACATCATAAATTGTTCTAATAATATAACCATAAGGTGACTTCTTTCTTTTTTTAGTGAAGTGTTCCATACATTTCTTGAGTGGGAATGATATCTCATAATCCCATCTCTCATATCAATAGCAGCACCAACAGTTTTAAGAAACGGTCTTCCCAAAATAATTGGACAAGAAGCATTGCATTCAATATCCAAAACAACAAAATCAACATGGACAAAGTTATTATTAACCATAATAATAACATTATTAACTCCCCCCAAAGGTTTTTTGTAGCAATATCAACAAGATGAACATCCAAATAACATTGTTCCAACGGTGGCAAATCAAGCATATCATAGATTTTTCTAGGCATAACAAAAACAGTTGCACCAAGATCACATAAAGCATTGCAATAAAAGCCATCTATTTTCATCTTAATGATGGGCTCCCAGCCATCTTCTAACTTTTTAGGAATAGAAGCTTCATGTTTTAATTTCTCTTCTCTAATTTGCATTAGAGCATTTGTAATATGCTTTGTAAAAGCCATATTTATAGCACTAGCATTAGGACTTCTAGCAAGCTTTTGTAAGAACTTAATTACTTCAGAGATATTGCAATCATCAAAATCAAAGTCATTTTTATCAAAGGTAAAAGGACTATTGTCTCCCATACTCTGAAGAGTTTCAGTACACTTATCAGAAACAATTTCAGTGGTTCTAGGCAATCTTGTAGAAGGAGTGGGGAATTTTTCTACACCAATTATTTTACAATTAATAGTAGGAGGTTTGGTATCATTTGAGGTTTCAGTATTACTGGTGGTGGTGATGGTACAAACTTTAGTCAAATTATTACTTCTAGCAATTTCATCTTCTCTTTCCCACCTAGCATGCAATTCTACCAACATCATAACATTGTCATCAATTATAACTTGAATGGAATTCAAAGTTTTGCTTTATTTAACATCATGAGGCATAACCTTTAATTTAAGAAATTCAACATCATGAGCAAGGCTATCAACTTCAGAAGGAAGAACATCAATTTTGCTAAACTTTTCCTCAACAAATTTATTAAAAGAAGTTTGTTTACTAATAAAGTCCTTAAGCATGACTTCAAGATCAGAGAGTGCACTTCTATTGTTGCTGTAGGAATTACCATAAGAATTTCCATAAGCATTACCATTATTAGAAGGATATGGCCTATAATTGTTGCTACCAAAATTATTCCTATAAGCATTGCTGTTGAAATTATTGTCTTTAATGAAGTTCACATCAACATGCTCTTCTTGAGCAACCAAAGAAGCTAACGGAATATTATTTGGATCAACATGTGCTTTACCATTAACAAGCATAGACATAATAGTATCAATCTTATCAGTGAAGGAGGAGGTTTCTTCAACTGAATTTACCTTCTTACCTTGTGGATCCCTCTCGGTGTGCCATTCAGAATAATTTATCATCATATCATCAAGGAGTTCTGTTGCAGCCCCCAAAGTAATGGGCATAAAGGTACTCCAGCAGCTGAATCCAGGAGGTTTGTTGAAGAAAAATTCAGTCCTGCATAAAAGGTTTTGATGATCATCCAAGTAGTTAGTCCATGAGTGGGACAATTCTTTACCAAAGATTTCATTCTTTTCCAAGATTGAGCAACATGTTCATTATCAAATTGTCTAAATTTCATTATGTCACTTCTGAAGGATATAATCTTAGCAGGAGGATAATATTTTCCAATTAAATCATCTTTGCATTTAAACCAAGAATCAATACTATTTCTAGGCAAAGATAGCAACCAATCTTTAGCTCTACATCAAAGAGAAAGGAATAAAATAGTTTTATAATGTCACCATATACATCCTTATACTTTTGCATCTCACAAAGTTCAAAAAAATTATTAAGGTGAGAAGCAGCATCACTAGTACTAACACCAGAAAAATGCTCTTTCGTAACGAAATTTATCAAAGCAGGTTTAATTTCATAGAAAGTTGCTTCAGGAGTAGGTGAAGCAATAGGTGTACAAATAAAATCATTGTTGTTTGTGCTAGTAAAGTCACACAACTTAGTGCTTTCAGGAGTACCCATTTTAGCAAAATTAAAATAGAACAACAGAAATAAAAGCTATAATAGAAACTATTTTTTGTGTTTTTGATATAATGAAGCAAACAAGACAAAATAAAATAAACTAAGAAAAACTATAACAAAGTAAAGAGATTGGAGATGAGAGACTCCCCTTGCAGAAATCCTTTTTCTCCCCGATAACGACGCCAGAATAGTAGCTTCATGAGCGTAGATTGCAGACCGCTGCGGAACCACAAGAGGAAGGTATGATGAACACAATATCATGTTTTCCCTTAGTAAGAAACCAAGGTTTAATCGACCAGTAGGAGAAAGGCGTGACTTCTGAAGGTGTTGCTAGCTGACTTGTGGCAGGGCGCACTACCGGTGTCAGCAACAGTGTGGAACCTGCACACAACACAACCAAAATACTTTGCCCCAACTTACAGTGAGGTTGTCAATCTCAAAGGTTTTGTTGAACACAAAGAATTAAATGTATAGTGTGGAAAGAGATGTTTGTAGTGGAATTAAAGAGAACAGTGGTTGCAGTAAGTAAACAGAATAGGATGATTGTATTAGTCTAAAAGAAAGGACTGATACGTCTCAAACGTATCTATAATTTCTTATGTTCCATGCTTGTTTTATGACAATACCTACATGTTTTGTGCACACTTTATATCGTTTTGATGCGTTTTCCGGAACTAACCTATTAACGAGATGCCGAAGTGCCAGTTCCTGTTTTCTGCTGTTTTTGGTTTCAGAAATCCTAGTAAGGAAATATTCTCGGAATCAGACGAAATCAATGCCCAGCATCCTATTTTTCCACGAAGCTTCCAGAACACCCGAGAGCCAGCAGAGGGGGGCCACAGGGCCACCACACGCCAGGGTGGCGTGGCCAGGGCCTGGGCCGCGCCCCCCTATTGTGTCACCGCCTCGCCAGCCCTCCGACTCCGCCTCTTCGCCTATTTAAGCCTCCTCGACCTAAAACCTCGATACGGAAAAGCCACGGTACGAGAAACCTTCCAGAGCCGCCGCCATCGCGAAGCCAAGATCTGGGGGACAGGAGTCTCTGTTCCGGCACTCCGCCGGGACGGGGAAGTGCCCCCGGAAGGCATCTCCATCGACACCACCGCCATCTTCATCACCGCTGCTGTCTCCCATGAGGAGGGAGTAGTTCTCCATCGGGGCTGAGGGCTCTACCGGTAGCTATGTGGTTAATCTCTCTCTCTGTACCCCAATACAATGATCTCATGAATTGCCTTGCATAATTGAGATCACAATGATGAGCTTTGTATCACTATAAGTCTATGTGCTACTCTTGTGATGTTATTAAAGTAGTCTATTCCTCCTTCACGGTGTAATGGTGACAGTGTGTGCATCGTGTAGTACTTGGCGTAGGTTATGATCATAATCTCTTGTAGGTTATGGAGTTAATTATTACTATGATAGGAGTGATGTGATTTATTCCCCCTTCGTAGTGTGATGGTGACAGTGTGCATGCTATGTTAGTACTCGGTTTAAATTGCAAAGATCTATTATGCTCTAAAGGTTACTTAAATATGAATGTCGAATGTTGTGGAGCTTGTTAACTCCGGCATTGAGGTGCTCTCGTAGCCCTACACAACGAATGGTGTTCATTATCAAACAAGAGTATATGTAGCACAAAGGAAGAGAACTTATTTATTTATGTGATCAATGTTGAGAGTGTCCACTAGTGAAAGTATGATCCATAGGCCTTGTTTCCAAATACTGCAATCATCGCTTGTTTACTGTTTTACTGCATCTTTACTTCCTGCAATATTACTACCATCAACTGCACGCCAGCAAGCACTTTTCTGGCGCCGTTACTACTGCTCATATTCATTCATACCACTTGTATTTCACTATCTCTTCACCGAACTAGTGCACCTATACATCTGACAAGTGTATTAGGTGTGTTGGGGACACAAGAGACTTCTTGTACTGTGATCGCAGGGTTTCTTGAGAGGGATATCTTTGACCTCTTCCTCCCTGAGTTCGATAAACCTTGGGTGATCCACTTAAGGGAAACTTGCTGCTATTCTACAAACCTCTGCTCTTGGAGGCCCAACACTGTCTACAAGAATAGAAGCACCCGTAGACATCAAGCACTTTTCTGGTGCCGTTGCCGGGGAGGAAAGGTAAAAGGCACTCATACTCCGGTCCCAGGTAACTAAGTACTTTTCTGTTGCCGTTGTGTGTGTGCTCGAAGCTATTTCCTTTAGATCCTGCAATTGCATCTTTTTGTCTCTTGTTTTACACTAGTAAGGCTTAATGGAAGATAACAAAAAAATGAGAGATCTTTATGAACTTTATCTTGAATTAGGACATGATGTGTTTGAAGAGAAAATTAAAAAACCCATGGAACTTATGCATGCTAATGGGAATGTTATTAGTATGAATGCTTTGAACACCATTGTTGCTAATGCTATGGAAGAATTTAAGCTTGGGGAGGTCGGTTTTGATGAAAATGATCTCTTTAGCCCTCCGGGTATTGAGGAGAAAGTTTATGTTGATTATGATATGCCTCCCATATATGATGATTATAATGATAGTGGTCTTCTGGTGCCGCCTACTATGGAGAGTAAATTTTATTATGATTATACTATGCCTCCTATATTTGATGATGAGAATAATAATGATAGCTACTTTGTTGAATTTGCTCCCACTACAACTAATAAAATTGATTATGCTTATGTGGAGAGTAATGATACTTTTATGCATGTGAATAAGAATGCTTTATGTGATACTTATATTGTTGAGTTTGTTCATGATGCTACTGAAAGTTATTATGAGAGAGGAAAATATGGTTGTAGAAATTTTCATGTTACTAAAACACCTCTCTATATGCTGAAATTTTTGAAGTTACATTGGTTTTATCTTCCTATGCTTGTTACTTTGCTCTTCATGAACTTGTTTATTTACAAGATTCCTATGCATAGGAAGCATGTTAGACTTAAATGTGTTTTGAATTTGCTTCTTGATGCTCTCTTTTGCTTCAACTCTTATTTCTTGCGAGTGCATCATTAAAATTGCTGAGCCCATCTTAATGGCTATAAAGGAAGCACTTCTTGGGAGATAACCCATGTCTTTATTTTACTACAGCACTTTTGTTTTATATTTGAGTCTTGGAAGTTGTTACTACTGTAGCAACCTCTCTTATCTTAGTTTTGTTGCATTGTTGTGCCAAGTAAAGTCTTTGATAGAAAGGTTGATACTAGATTTGGATTACTGCACAGAAACAGATTTCTGTCTGTCACGAACTTGGGCAGAATTCTCTGTAGGTAACTCAGAAAAATCTTCCAATTTTTGTGTGTGATCCTCAGATATGTACGCAACTTTCATTCAATTTGAGCATTTTCATTTGAGCAACTCTGGTGCCTCTTTAAAATTCGTCTTTACGGACTGTTCTGTTTTGACAGATTCTGCCTTTTATTTCGCATTGCCTCTTTTGCTATGTGGGATGGATTTCTTTGTTCCATTAACTTCCAGTAGCTTTGGGCAATGTCCAGAAGTGTTAAGAATGATTGTGTCACCTCTGAACATGTGAGTTTTTGATTATGCACTAACCCTCTAATGAGTTGTTTTGAGTTTGGTGTGGAGGAAGTTTTCAAGGGTCAAGAGAGGAGGATGATATACTACGATCAAGAAGAGTGAAAAGTCTAAGCTTGGGGATGTGATGCGTGTAGTTGACACGTCCGTTGGAAACCCCAAGAGGAAGGTGTGATGCGCACAGCGGCAAGTTTCCCTCAGTAAGAAACCAAGGTTTAATCGAACCAGTAGTAGTCAAGAAGCACGTTGAAGGTTGATGGCGGCGGGATGTAGTGCGGCGCAACACCAGAGATTCCAGCGCCAACGTGGAACCTGCACAACACAACCAAAGTACTTTGCCCCAACGAAACAGTGAGGTTGTCAATCTCACCGGCTTGCTGTAACAAAGGATTAGATGTATAGTGTGGATGATGATTGTTTGCAGAAAACAGTAGAACAGTATTGCAGTAGATTGTATTTCAGTATAGAGAATTGGACTGGGGTCCACAGTTCACTAGAGGTGTCTCTCCCATAAGATAAACAGCATGTTGGGTGAACAAATTACAGTTGGGCAATTGAAAAATAAAGAGGGCATGACCATGCACATACATATTATGATGAGTACTGTGAGATTTAATTGGGCATTACGACAAAGTACATAGACCGCTATCCAGCATGCATCTATGCCTAAAAAGTCCACCTTCAGGTTATCATCCGAACCCCCTCCAGTATTAAGTTGCTAACAACAGACAATTGCATTAAGTATTGCGCGTAATGTAATCAGTGACTACATCCTTGAACATAGCACCAATGTTTTATCCTTAGTGGCAACAGCACATCCATAATCTTAGAGGTTTCTGTCACTCACCCAGATTCACGGAGACATGAACCCACTATCGAGCATAAATACTCCCTCTTGGAGTTACTAGCATCAACTTGGCCAGAGCATCTACTAATAACGGACAGCATGCAAGATCATAAACAACACATAGACATGAATTGATAATCAACATAACATAGTATTCTCTATTCATCGGATCCCAACAAACGTAACATATAGAATTACAGATAGATGATCTTGATCATGTTCGGCAGCTCACAAGACCCGACAATTAAGCACAATGGGGAGAAGACAACCATCTAGCTACTGCTATGGACCCACAGTCCAGGGGTAGACTACTCACACATCACTCCGGAGGCGACCATGGCGGCGTAGAGTCCTCCGGGAGATGATTCCCCTCTCCGGCAGGGTGCCGGAGGTGATCTCCTGAATCCCCCGAGATGGGATTGGCGGCGGCGGCGTCTCTGGAAGGTTTTCCGTATCGTGGTTCTCGGTACTGGGGGTTTCGCGACGGAGGCTTTAAGTAGGCGGAAGGGCAGGTCAAGGGGCGTCACGAGGGGCCCACACTATAGGCCGGCGTGGCCAGGGCTTGGGCCGCGCCGCCCTGTAGTATGGCCACCTCGTGGCCCCACTTCGTCTCCTCTTCGGTCTTCTGGAAGCTTCGTGGCAAAATAGGACCCTGGGCGTTGATTTCGTCCAATTCCGAGAATATTTCTTTACTACGATTTCTGAAACCAAAAACAGCAGAAACAAAGAATCGGCACTTCGGCATCTTGTTAATAGGTTAGTTCCAGAAAATGCACGAATATGACATAAAGTGTGCATAAAACATGTAGATATCATCAATAATGTGGCATGGAACATAAGAAATTATCGATACGTCGGAGACGTATCAGCATCCCCAAGCTTAGTTCTGCTCGTCCCGAGCAGGTAAAACGATAACAAAGATAATTTCTGGAGTGACATGCCATCATAACCTTGATCATACTATTTGTAAAGCGTATGTAGTGAATGCAGCGATCAAAACAATGTAAATGACATGAGTAAACAAGTGAATCATAAAGCAAAGACTTTTCATGAATAGCACTTCAAGACAAGCATCAATAAGTCTTGCATAAGAGTTAACTCATAAAGCAATAAATCAAAGTAAAGGTATTGAAGCAACACAAAGGAAGATTAAGTTTCAGCGGTTGCTTTCAACTTATAACATGTATATCTCATGGATAATTGTCAACATAGAGTAATATAATAAGTGCAATATGCAAGTATGTAGGAATCAATGCACAGTTCACACAAGTGTTTGCTTCTTGAGGTGGAGAGAAATAGGTGAACTGACTCAACATAAAAGTAAAAGAATGGTCCTCCATAGAGGAAAAGCATCGATTGCTATATTTGTGCTAGAGCTTTGATTTTGAAAACATGAAACAATTTTGTCAACGGTAGTAATAAAGCATATGTATCATGTAAATTATATCTTACAAGTTGCAAGCCTCATGCATAGTATACTAATAGTGCCCGCACCTTGTCCTAATTAGCTTGGACTACCGGATCATCGCAATACACATGTTTTAACCAAGTGTCACAATGGGGTACCTCCATGCCGCCTGTACAAAGGTCTAAGGAGAAAGCTCGCATTTTGGATTTCTCGCTTTTGATTATTCTCAACTTAGACATCCATACCGGGACAACATGGACAACAGATAATGGACTCCTCTTTAATGCATAAGCATGTGGCAACAATTATTATTCTCATATGAGATTGAGGATATATGTCCAAAACTGAAACTTCCACCATGAATCATGGCTTTAGTTAGCGGCCCAATGTTCTTCTCTAACAATATGCATGCTTAACCATAAGGTGGTAGATCTCTCTTACTTCAGACAAGACGGACATGCATAGCAACTCACATGATATTCAACAAAGAATAGTTGATGGCGTCCCCAGAAACATGGTTATCGCACAACAAGCAACTTAATAAGAGATAAAGTGCATAAGTACATATTCAATACCACAATAGTTTTTAAGCTATTTGTCCCATGAGCTATATATTGCAAAGGCGAATGATGGAATTTAAAGGTAGCACTCAAGCAATTTACTTTGGAATGGCGGAGAAATACCATGTAGTAGGTAGGTATGGTGGACACAAATGGCATAGTGGTTGGCTCAAGTATTTTGGATGCATGAGAGGTATTCCCTCTCGATACAAGGTTTAGGCTAGCAAGGTTATTTGAAACAAACACAAGGATGAAGCGGTGCAGCAAAACTCACATAAAAGACATATTTAAACATTATAAGACTCTACACCATCTTCCTTGTTGTTCAAACTCAATACTAGAAATTATCTAGACTTTAGAGAGACCAAATATGCAAACCAAATTTTAGCATGCTCTATGTATTTCTTCATTAATGGGTGCAAAGCATATGATGCAAGAGCTTAAACATGAGCACAACAATTGCCAAGTATCACATTATCCAAGACATTTTAGCAATTTACTACATGTATCATTTTCCAATTCCAACCATATAACAATTTAACGAAGAAAAAACTTCGCCATGAATATTATGAGTAAAGCCTAAGGACATACTTGTCCATATGCTACAGCGGAGCGTGTCTCTCTCCCATACAATGAATGCTAGGATCCATTTTATTCAAACAAAACAAAAACAAAAACAAACCGACGCTCCAAGAAAAGCACATAAGATGTGATGGAATAAAAATATAGTTTCAGGGGAGGAACCTGATAATGTTGTCGATGAAGAAGGGGATGCCTTGGGCATCTCCAAGCTTAGACGCTTGAGTCTTCTTAGAATATGCAGGGGTGAACCACCGGGGGCATCCCCAAGCTTAGAGCTTTCACTCTCCTTAATCATGTTGCATCATACTCCTCTCTTGATCCTTGAAAACTTCCTCCACACCAAACTTAGAACAACTCATTAGAGGGTTAGTGGACAATAAAAATTAACATGTTCAGAGGTGACACAATCATTTTTAAGACTTCTGGACATTGCACAAAGCTACTGGACATTAATGGATCAAAGAAATTCATCCAACATAGCAAAAGAGGCAATGCGAAATAAAAGGCAGAATCTGTCAAAACAGAACAGTTCGTATTGACGAATTTTATCGAGGCACCAGACTTGCTCAAATGAAAATGCTAAAATTGAATGAAAGTTGCGTACATATCTGACGATCACTCACGTAAATTGGCATAATTTTCTGAGTTACCTACAGAGAAAACAGCCCAGATTCGTGACAGCAAAGAAATCTGTTTCTGCGCAGTAATCCAAATCTAGTATGAACTTTACTATCAACGACTTTACTTGGCACAACAAAACACAAAACTAAGATAAGGAGAGGTTGCTACAGTAGTAAACAACTTCCAAGACACAAAATAAAAACAAAGTACTGTAGTAAAAACATGGGTTGTCTCCCATAAGCGCTTTTCTTTAACGCCTTTCAGCTAGGCGCAGAAAGTGTGTATCAAGTATTATCAAGAGACGAAGTGTCAACATCATAATTTGTTCTAATAATAGAATCAAAAGGTAACTTCATTCTCTTTCTAGGGAAGTGTTCCATACCTTTCTTGAGAGGAAATTGATATTTTATATTACCTTCCTTCATATCAATGATAGCACCAACAGTTCGAAGAAAAGGTCTTCCCAATATAATGGAACAAGATGCATTGCATTCAATATCCAAGACAACAAAATCAACGGGGACAAGGTTATTGTTAACCATAATATGAACATTATCAACTCTCCCCAAAGGTTTCTTTTTAGCATTATCAGCGAGATTAACATCCAGATAACAATTTTTCAATAGTGGCAAGTCAAGCATATCATAGACTTTCTTAGGCATAACAGAAATACTTGCACCAAGATCACATAAAGCATTACAATCAAAATCATTGACCTTCATCTTAATGATGGGCTCCCAACCATCCTCTAGCTTTCTAGGAATAGAAGTTTCAAGTTTTAGTTTCTCTTCTCTAGCTTTTATGAGAGCATTCGTAATATGTTTCGTGAAAGCCAAGTTTACAGCGCTAGCATTGGGACTTTTAGCAAGTTTTTGTAAGAACTTTATAACTTCAGAGATGTGGCAATCATCAAAATCTAAATCATTATGAGCTACAGCAATGGGATCATCATCCCCAAGGTTGGAAAAAATTTCAGCAGTTTTATCACAGGCAGTTTCAGCAGTTTTAGCAATTTCAGGCAATTTTGTACGCTTTGCACTAGGAGTAGAAACATTGCCAACACCAATTATTTTCCCATTAATAGTAGGAGGTGCAGCAACATGTGAAGAATCAACATTACTTGTGGTGGTAATAGTCCAAACTTTAGCTACATTCTTCTTTTTAGCTAGTTTTTCATTTTCTTCTCTATCCCACCTAGCACGCAATTCAGCCATTAATCTTATATTCTCATTAATTCTAACTTGGATGGCATTTGCTGTAGTAACAATTTTATTTTCAATATCCCTATTAGGCATAACTTTCGATTTCAAAAGATCAACATCAGAGGCAAGACTATCAACCTTAGAAGCGAGAATATCAATTTTATTGAGTTTTTCCTCAACAGATTTGTTAAAGGCAGTTTGTGTACTAATAAATTCTTTAAGCATAGCTTCAAGTCCAGGGGGTGTATTCCTATTATTATTGTAAGAATTCCCATAAGAATTAGCATAACCGTTACCATTAATAAGGATATGGCCTATAGTTATTACTAGAATTGTTCCGATAAGCATTGTTGTTGAAATTATTATTTTTAATGAAGTTTACATCAACATGTTCTTCTTGGGCAACCAATGAAGCTAACGGAACATTATTAGGATCAACATTAGTCCTATCATTCACAAGCATAGACATAATAGCATCAATCTTATCATTCAAGGAAGAGGATTCTTCAACAGAATTTACCTTCTTACCTTGTGGAGCTCTTTCCGTGTGCCATTCAGAGTAGTTGATCATCATATTATCAAGAAGCTTTGTTGCTTCACCAAGAGTGATGGACATCAAGGTACCTCCAGCAGCTGAATCCAATAGGTTCCGCGAAGAAAAATTCAGTCCTGCATAAAAGGTTTGGATGATCATCCAAGTAGTCAGTCCATGGGTTGGGCAATTTTTAACCAAAGATTTCATTCTTTCCCATGCTTGTGCAACATGCTCAGTATCTAATATTTCAAAATTCATTATGCTACTCCTCAAAGATATAATTTTAGCAGGGGGATAATATCTACCAATAAAAGCATCCTTGCATTTAGTCCATGAATCAATACTATTCTTAGGCAGAGATAGCAACCAATCTTTAGCTCTTCCTCTTAATGAGAAAGGAAACAATTTCAATTTAATAATATCACCATCTACATCCTTATACTTTTGCATTTCACATAGTTCAACAAAATTATTAAGATGGGCAGCAGCATCATCGTAACTAACACCGAGAAAATTGCTCTCGCATAACAAGATTCGATAAAGCAGGTTTAATTTCAAAGAATTCTGCTGTAGTAGCAGGTGGAGCAATAGGTGTGCATAAGAAATCATTATTATTTGTGGTTGTGAAATCACACAACTTAGTATTTTCAGGGGTGGCCATTTTATCAGTAGTAAATAAAGCAAACTAGATAAAGTAAATGCAAGTAACTAATTTTTTTGTGTTTTTGATATAGCAAACAAGATAGCAAATAAAGTAAAACTAGCAACTAATTTTTTTGTATTTTGGTTTAGTGCAGCAAACAAAGTAGTAAATAAAATAAAGCAAGACAAAAACAAAGTAAAGAGATTGGGAAGTGGAGACTCCCCTTGCAGCGTGTCTTGATCTCCCCGGCAACGGCGCCAGAAATTTGCTTGATGCATGTAGTTGACACGTCCGTTGGGAACCCCAAGAGGAAGGTGTGATGCGCACAGCGGCAAGTTTCCCTCAGTAAGAAACCAAGGTTTAATCGAACCAGTAGGAGTCAAGAAGCACGTTGAAGGTTGATGGCGGCGGGATGTAGTGCGGCGCAACACCAGAGATTCCGGCGCCAACGTGGAACCTGCACAACACAACCAAAGTACTTTGCCCCAACGAAACAGTGAGGTTGTCAATCTCACCGGCTTGCTGTAACAAAGGATTAGATGTATAGTGTGGATGATGATTGTTTGCAGAAAACAGTAGAACAAGATTGCAAAGAGATTGTATTTCAAGATAGAGAATTGGACCGGGGTCCACGAGTTCACTAGAGGTGTCTCTCCCATAAGATAAACAGCATGTTGGGTGAACAAATTACAGTTGGGCAATTGACAAATAAAGAGGGCATGACCATGCACATACATATTATGATGAGTACTTGTGAGATTTAATTGGGCATTACGAAAAAGTTCATAGACCGCTATCCGACATGCATCTATGCCTAAAAAGTCCACCTTCAGGTTATCATCCGAACCCCTCCGGTATTAAGTTGCTAACAACAGACAATTGCATTAAGTATTGCGCGTAATGTAATCGGTGACTACATCCTTGAACATAGCACCAATGTTTTATCCCTAGTGGCAACGCACATCCATAATCTTAGAGGTTTCTGTCACTCCCAGTTCACGGAGTCAGGAACCCTCTATCGAGCATAAATACTCCCTCTTGGAGTTACTAGCATCAACTTGGCCAGAGCATCTACTAATAACGGAGAGCATGCAAGATCATAAACAACACATAGACATGAATTGATAATCAACATAACATAGTATTCTCTATTCATCGGATCCCAACAAACGCAACATATAGAATTACAGATAGATGATCTTGATCATGTTCGGCAGCTCACAAGACCCGACAATTAAGCACAATGGGGAGAAGACAACCATCTAGCTACTGCTATGGACCCACAGTCCAGGGGTAGACTACTCACACATCACTCCGGAGGCGACCATGGCAGCGTAGAGTCCTCCGGGAGATGATTCCCCTCTCCGGCAGGGTGCCGGAGGCAATCTCCTGAATCCCCCGAGATGGGATTGGCGGCGGCGGCGTCTCTGGAAGGTTTTCCGTATCGTGGCTCTCGGTACTGGGGGTTTCGCGACGGAGGCTTTAAGTAGGCGGAAGGGCAGGTCAAGGGGCGTCACGAGGGGCCCACACTACAGGCCGGCGCGGCCAGGGCTTGGGCCGCGCCGCCCTGTAGTCTGGCCACCTCGTGGCCCCACTTCGTCTCCTCTTCGGTCTTCTGGAAGCTTCGTGGCAAAATAGGACCCTGGGCGTTGATTTCGTCCAATTCCGAGAATATTTCCTTACTAGGATTTCTGAAACCAAAAACAACAGAAAACAGCAACTAGCACTTCGGCATCTTGTTAATAGGTTAGTTCCAGAAAATGCACGAATATGACATAAAGTGTGCATAAAACATGTAGATATCATCAATAATGTGGCATGGAACATAAGAAATTGTCGATACGTCGGAGACGTATCAGGATGCCCCGGTGGTTCATCCCTGCATATTTCAAGAAGACTCAGGCGTCTAAGCTTGGGGATGCCCAAGGCATCCCCTTCTTCATCGACAAAATTATCAGGTTCCTTCTCTTGAAACTATATTTTTATTCGGTCACATCTTATGTACTTTACTTGGAGCGTCTGTTTGTTTTTGTTTTTGTTTCTGTTTTTGTTTGAATAAATACTTGCGTGGGAGAGAGACACGCTCCGCTGGTTCATATGAACACATGTGTTCTTAGCTTTTAATTTTCATGGCGAAGGTTGAAACTGCTTCGTTAATTGTTATATGGTTGGAAACGGGAAATGCTACATGTAGTAATTGGTATGATGTCTTGAATAACTTGATACTTGGGAATTGTTGTGCTCATGATTAAGCTCTTGCATCATATACTTTGCACCTATTAGTGAAGAAATACATAGAGCTTGTTAAAATTTGGTTTGCATGATTGTTCTCTAGAGTCTAGATATTTTCTGGTTAAGGTGTTTGAACAACAAGGAAGACGATGTAAAGTCTTATAATGATTACAATATGTTCATATGTGAGTCTTGCTGCACCGTTTTATACTTGAGTTTGCTTCAAACAACCTTGCTAGCCTAGCCTTGTATTGAGAGGAATTCTTCTCGTGCATCCAAATCCTTGAGCCAAAAACTATGCCATTTGTGTCCACCATATCTACCTACTATGTGGTATTTCCTGCCATTCCAAGCAAATACTTCATGTGCTACCTTTAAACAATTCAAAAGCTATTATCTCTTATTTGTGTCAATGTTTTATAGCTCATGAGGAAGTATGTGGTGTTTTATCTTTCGATCTTGTCATTTACTTTTGACAGACTTTCACCAATGGACTAGTGGCATATCCGCTTATCCAATAATTTTGCAAAAAGAGCTGGCAATGGGGTTCCCAGCCCCAATTAATTAACTTTCATTAATAATTCTCTTCACATGTTTTGCTCTGATTCATCAGTAAGCAACTTAATTTTGCAAATAGACACTCCTTCATGGTATGTGATTGTTGGAAGGCACCCGAGGATTCGGTTAGCCATGGCTTGAGAAAGCAAAGATTGGGACGAGTGTCATCTAAAAAAATAAAAAAATAAAAACTAAACTAAAGTACATGTCTAAACAAATAGAAGAGGGATGATCTACCTTGCTGGTAGAGATAACGTCCTTCATGGGAGCCGCTCTTGAAAGTCTGGTTGATGAGGTAGTTAGAGTACCCGCTACCATTCGTTGACAACAACAAACACCTCTCAAAACTTTACTTTTATACTCTCTATATGATTTCAAAACTTGAAAAGCTCTAGCACATGATTTAATCCATGCTTCCCTCTGCAAAGGGCCATTCTTCTACTTTATGTTGAGTCAGTTTACCTACTTCCTTCTATCTTAGAAGCAAGCACTTGTGTCAACTGTGTGCATTGATTCTTACATGTTTACCTATTGCACTTGTTATATTGCTTTATGTTGACAATTATCCATGAGATATACATGTTACAAGTTGAAAGCAATTGCTGAAACTTAATCATCCTCTGTGTTGCTTCAATGCCTTCTACTAAGAATTTATTGCTTATGAGTTAACTGTTATGCAAGTCTTATTGATGCTTGTCTTGAAAGTACTATTCATGAAAAGTCTTTGCTATATGATTCAGTTGTTTACTCATTGTCTTCATCATTGCTTTGAATTGCTGCATTCATCTCATATGCTTTACAATAATGTTGATCAAGATTATGTTGGTAGCATGTCACTTAAGAAATTATCATTGTTATCGTTTACCTACTCGAGGGCGAGTAGGAACTAAGCTTGGGGATGCTTGATACGTCTCAAACGTATCTATAATTTCTTATGTTCCATGCTTGTTTTATGATAATACCTACATGTTTTGTGCACACTTTATATCGTTTTGATGCGTTTTCCGGAACTAACCTATTAACGAGATGCCGAAGTGTCAGTTCCTGTTTTCTGCTGTTTTTGGTTTCAGAAATCCTAGTAAGGAAATATTCTCGGAATCGGACGAAATCAATGCCCAGCATCCTATTTTTCCACGAAGCTTCCAGAACACCCGAGAGCCAGCAGAGGGGGGCCACAGGGCCACCACACGCCAGGGTGGCGTGGCCAGGGCCTGGGCCGCGCCCCCTATTGTGTCACCGCCTCGTCAGCCCTCCGACTCCGCCTCTTCGCCTATTTAAGCCTCCTCGACCTAAAACCTCGATACGGAAAAGCCACGGTACGAGAAACCTTCCAGAGCCACCGCCATCGCGAAGCCAAGATCTGGGGGACAGGAGTCTCTGTTCCGGCACTCCACCGGGACGGGGAAGTGCCCCCGGAAGGCATCTCCATCGACACCACCGCCATCTTCATCACCGCTGCTGTCTCCCATGAGGAGGGAGTAGTTATCCATCGGGGCTGAGGGCTCTACCGGTAGCTATGTGGTTAATCTCTCTCTCTGTACCCCAATACAATGATCTCATGAATTGCCTTGCATAATTGAGATCCATATGATGAGCTTTGTATCACTATTAGTCTATGTGCTACTCTTGTGATGTTATTAAAGTAGTTTATTCCTCCTTCACGGTGTAATGGTGACAGTGTGTGCATCGTGTAGTACTTGGCGTAGGTTATGATCATAATCTCTTGTAGGTTATGGAGTTAATTATTACTATGATAGTATTGATGTGATTTATTCCCCCTTCGTAGTGTGATGGTGACAGTGTGCATGCTATGTTAGTACTCGGTTTAAATTGCAAAGATCTATTATGCTCTAAAGGTTACTTAAATATGAATGTCGAATGTTGTGGAGCTTGTTAACTCCGGCATTGAGGTGCTCTCGTAGCCCTACACAACGAATGGTGTTCATTATCAAACAAGAGTATATGTAGCACAAAGGAAGAGAACTTATTTATTTATGTGATCAATATTGAGAGTGTCCACTAGTGAAAGTATGATCCATAGGCCTTGTTTCCAAATACTGCAATCATCGCTTGTTTACTGTTTTACTGCATCTTTACTTCCTGCAATATTACTACCATCAACTGCACGCCAGCAAGCACTTTTCTGGCGCCGTTACTACTGCTCATATTCATTCATACCACTTGTATTTCACTATCTCTTCGCCGAACTAGTGCACCTATACATCTGACAAGTGTATTAGGTGTGTTGGGGACACAAGAGACTTCTTGTACTGTGATCGTAGGGTTGCTTGAGAGGGATATCTTTGACCTCTTCCTCCCTGAGTTCGATAAACCTTGGCTGATCCACTTAAGGGAAACTTGCTGCTGTTCTACAAACCTCTGCTCTTGGAGGCCCAACACTGTCTACAAGAATAGAAGCACCTGTAGACATCAAGGACCGGGGTCCACAGTTCACTAGAGGTGTCTCTCCATAAAGATAAATAACATGTTGGGTGAACAAATTACAGCTGAGCAACTGACAAAATAAAGACCATACATGACATGATGATTACTATGAGATTCGTTTGGGCATT